>NC_044500.1:5946226-5956226 GCF_902362185.1 Chanos chanos | reverse complement strand
ATCAGTCAAACAGGGCGGTTACAATGCTGCACCTACACAAAGACCAAACGCACAAATAGATGAAATCTGAATCCCGATGATCAAGTCTTTATGTGTGTGTGTGTGAGTGTGTGTGTACGTGGGTGCGCTTACATGTGTGTGCGCAACACGTTTATAAATCAGATGTACATCTGTATGCAAATCATTTTTCAGAATATATCATGGGAAATATGAAAATTTATGCATCTCTCTCTCTCTCTCTCTCTCTGTGCATGTGTGTGTGTGTGTGTGTGTGTGTGAGAGAGAGAGAGAGAGAGAGAGAGAGAGACAGACAGACAGACAGACGGACAGATTTAAATACCCTATTTTTTTCACATAAAGCACTGGGTAACTAAAACAACTGGTTGAATGGCTTACTGGCTAATTTGATAACTGGTTAAGTGACTAACTGGCCAATTTGAATACTGGTTAAATAGCTAACTAGCTGACTGGCTGAACCGGTAAGTGGTTAAATGGCTAACTGGCTAACTTGATAACTGGTTAAAAGTCTCATTAGTCAAACTGATAACAGGTTAAATGTCTAACTGGCTAATTTGATAACTGTGATAACTGGTTAAATGTCTCACTGGCCAGTTTGATAACTGGTTAAATGTCTCACTGGCCAGTTTGATAACTGGTTGAATGGGTAGCTGGCTAACTTGATTTGTGGGTAGGAAAATGGCACTATTCCATTCCATCCTCAGGGTTCTACTTGTGGTCCAATACTTTTCATCACTTTCACACAATATATCTGCTCTTCGTTAAGAGTCAACTCTTTTTATACAACTCCTGGGTCTTCATTTTACATGATTCTTTTTTTTTATTATTATTAAACTTATCTTTGCTTGATTGTTTTGCACTACGAAACACGAGATGTCCTTTACCTCTGATGCCTGTCCGATGGTGTTTTGGGATTTGAATGAACACTACAGCTTGTGCGTTTCATTCGCATTTCTCAGGCATTTCCGTTTCAGACGTTGCTGTTTTTGTTCTTGCTTCGGGTTAGATTTATGAAAACATGTCAGTGTTGAAATCAGAAGACCACAGACTACAGATCATTTAAAGAGCAAACACATATCAAACAAAGGAATGTGACGAGAAAATGTCAGTCTCTGTCTGTCTGTCTGTCTGTCTGTCTGTCTCTCTCTCTGTCTGTCTGTCTGTCTCTCTCTCACGCTCTCTCTCTCCCTCTCTCTCTCTCTCTCTCTCTCTCTTACTCACTCACTCATGTGTACACACATACAAGGACTCACAATGAACCACTGCTGTTGAGATAAGAGTGGAGGATATGCATATACAACAGCACTCACACATAGACAAGCTACAAATAGATACCTTGACGTCAAAGCTCTCGGAGGAACAAAAGGACCCTTTCACCTCACAATTTGTTTTTCTGCCTGCTTATCTCTGTCTCATTTCAGAGGACATGAGAGCAGAGGAGAACAGAAGAAACGAGTGGAGAGCACATGGTGTGAAAATATGGCACAGGCATTGTTATTGAAGTTGAGTAAAGATTTCTCTCAGTCATGTTTGTTCTCTTTGGTAAACTAGTGAATCAGCAACGTTGGACTCTTCTGTCTGTGTGAGTGTGTGTGTGTGTATATATATATATATATATATATGTGAGTGTGTGTGTGACAGAAACAGAGAGAGAGAGAATGTGAGTGCATGTGTTTGAGTGTGGGTGTGTGTGACAGAGACAGAGAGAGAGAGAATGTGAGTGCATGTGTGTGTGTGTGTGTGGGTGTGTGTGTGTGACAGAGACAGAGAGAGAGAGTGAATGTGAGCGCATGTGTTTGAGTGTGTGTGTGGGTGTATGTGTGTGTGTGTGTGTGTGAGACAGAGACAGAGAGAGAGAGTGAATGTGAGCGCATGTGTTTGAGTGTGTGTGTGGGTGTATGTGTGTGTGTGTGTGTGTGTGTGTGTGTGTGTGTGCGTGAGACAGAGACAGAGAGAGAGTGAATGTGAGCGCATGTGTTTGAGTGTGGGTGTGTGTGAGTCTGCACATATGAGTGTTTGTGTGGGGGCTGTAAACAGACCCTGAGGGCTTTGAGGAGCGTCAGTCAGTGCCAGGGAGAGCTGTGCTCTCAGACAGACAGTCCACAGGAGCTGTGAAGGATTTTCGTGAATGAAAGTCATCCCTCCCTGGCTCTGCCCTGCTGCCAGCCCTGCACACAACTCCAAAAATAAGCTGCCTCCCATTGGCTGGTTCCTGCCAGCGCAGTTATTCATACTGGACACTGCAGTAACACCTTAGCCCTCTGTGTGTGTGCGTGTGTGTGTATGTGTGTGTGTGTGTGTGTGTCTCTCTGTCTCTCTCTCTCTGTCTGTATCTGTCTCTCTCTCTCTCACTGCCTGCGTGTGTCACTTTTTCTCTCCCTATCTCCATCCCTTGCTCACTTTTCCTCACTTCCTCTCTTTCTCCCACCCCCCACCCACTCTGTCTCTCTCTCTCTCTCTGTCTTTCCCTCTCTCTGGACATCTATCTATTTCTCTTTCTCCCTCCCGCTCTCTCTCTCTCTCTCTCTGTGGAGCTCTGTGTGTGAGTCATATACTTTCTCTCCACTAGCACAGTCTTCCACTCATCAGCAATTCGACCACTGAATAATCCAAGCAACAGTGTGTGTGTGTGTGTGTGTCCATGCATAAAAATGCATTGTTTATGTGTACGTATATGCGTAGATGTGCGTGTATAAATGTGCATGTGTGTTTGTGAGCTCGTGTGTCCGAAAGAGAATGAGGGAGATATAAAGAGAAAGAGAAAGAGAAAGAGAGAGAGTGCATTGTTTTTTTCTCATTTCATTTGTGTATCTCTTCAGATCTGACATAATCGTATAATGTTATTATGTTATTAAACTGATTTGGTATTACGAAGCAAATGTTTGCTGTCGGAAAAAAACAGAGCGCTGTAAACGGGGGGTCGGGGGGGGGGGGGGGGTGATTGTGAGACCGTATGACGCGGCCGGACTGTTAGCGGCCTGCGAGCAAATTCTCGCCCACACATAGCTCTAAGCGGCAGTGATGCCGGACTCGGTAATCATGCTATCTTTCTGTAATGACTATTATTTTCAATAACATTGTTAAAACATAGGAGTCTCTTCACGATAGCTGCTATGAGTCGTCGCTCTGCCGTCGCTTCAGAGCGTCCGAGTTACCACGCACGAGTTCAGTGGCTCTAAAATTAGATGCAATAGCAACGTAGCCTATCTTCTTCTTTATGCCATATGCAAAAGACAGGAACGCTTCTTTTCATTTGAGTGGGCCTCTGCCCGGGGGAGGGGAGGGGGCAGCCCTCTAAACAACCGCAACAAGAACAGAAAATTGAACACTTTGTGAAGAACAGAAAACCGTACTTATTTTTAGTTTATCAAGAGAAAATATCCTGAATATCACGCTGTGTGTGTGTGTGTTTGTGTTTGTGTGTGCGCTTCTTCCTCTCTGTTTCTGTGTGTGTGTGTGTGTGTGTGTGTGTGTCTGTGTGTGCACTTCTTCCTCTCTGTTTCTGTATGTGTATGTGTGTGTGTGTGTGTTTGTGTGTGCGCTTCTTCCTCTCTGTTTCTCTCTCTCTCTCTGTGTGTGTGTGTGTGTGTGTGCACTTGTTTGGGACCCTGTTTTACGTATGTTGTTGCAGTGACGCACGAGTCAGGTGGAGCTTTTTATATCGCGCGGGGAGGAGAGCGCTGTCCACGGTACTGACGCCGAGAGATTCCTTGAGCTCAAGCTCAGACTGCAAGAAAGAGAGACAGAGAGAGAGAGAGAAAAAAAAAACAGACGAAAGAAAGAAAAGGGAGGCCAGAGATGCGTAGGTCACTCACGATTCTCCGATGAAGCAATCTAAAATCAGAGGTACGTAATGTTTTGCCTTCGCTATACCCACTTTAGGATTCTATTTATCAACTAGAGCACGCACTATAGGGGTTGCTACACGGAGCCATAAGCTCGACAGAATTCCCTCGCTTTTTTAAAACATGCTGCCTGACGCGCTGCGTTCACATATCAGATACACTTCACTACACAATATACTAGAACAATCCCACTGTTTATGTAGCGTGGTATTAACAGATCGCATTTATGTTTAAAGAACATATGAGCAAGTGAAAGTCGCAGCTGCACAAGGGAAAATGCTGCTAATTATTATTATTATTATTATTATTATTATTATCATTATCATTATCATTATCATTATTATGATCATCATTATCATCATCATCATGGCATAAAATAGATCTAGATGGTTCAACAGGTTTTCTCATCGTACTTCGTGGGAAAACAATGCATAAAGCTTTTCAGGTACAGGATCGACTAGTTATTCAGCCACTTCATCTGAAATTCATTATTTTAGTTAAACGCGTTTCTATTTCTTGAGTGGAGGTGCGCACTCGGGTGTAGCTGCGGTTTGGCGGCAGTGCGGAGCCACGAATGGGTCTCCGTGGTAACCGGCTGTGACTCATTCAGTCGCAGCAGCAAATCTGAAAACTAATGAGATTTTGAGCAGAGGCGCAGCGGGCGAGCGCGCTCCCTCAACGTTCAGTCATGAGCAGGGCTTTCGCACGCGCGCTGCATAGGTAGTGTGCTTTGAAATCCCATCAATGGTTCTACTTTGATTAACTGACCAATTAGAATCTGGAAGATGCAGAACAAATAAAAACTTCCATGGCTATGTGCATATGTGTGTGTGTGTGTGTGCACACATGTATGTCTTGCTGTCTAAGGAAATATCCCCATACCTCATAAATTCAAATGTTCTTCTCTCTCTCTCTCTCTCTCTCTCTCTCTCTCTCTGTTTCCCAGGTGATAATATGCTGCCAGTGCCCAGACTCAGTGTGTCGGGGCTGTCCTTCTTCCACTCTCTCTCCCTTCTCTACCTCCTCTCCCTCCTTTTCCTTTTGGAGGGATGCATTAGGGGGGCCACAGGAGCGTCACTAGGAGAGCGCCGTTTCCATGGCGGCGAACCCAGCCCCCTTGGATCGAGACTTAAACCGTACCCGCCTCCCAGCGAAGACATGCTTCGAGCCCTGGAGTACATCCAGAACCTTCGGGATCAGACACCTGTCAGTCACCCCGTTACCCTTGACGACAGCCAGCCCAGTAGCCCTGGCGATGACAGTCTGGACATGAAGAGCTTCCGCTCTGAGCTAGAGATGGCCAGGTCAGCTAAGAGCCCTGTGTCCACAGATCATGACGGAGAACAGGAAGAGAGGGATGATGACGAAAGAGGAGAGGGAGGGGAAGATCACACTCAACAGTGGCTACAGGCCGTCCTCAGCACTCTGCAGCAGACTGAGGAAGAATCGACACCACCAAAAAATGCACCCCAAAAAACACCTCTCAGAGGTTCACCTCATAGCTCTTACAATACCAGACCCTTACACAACCTCTCACCAGCAATCACAGCCAATCAGGACACGGTGAAGGGTTACGGGAGGAGTAAGTGGGCGGAGCCAGACGGACGACGCCACAGAAAATACCCTCTTATGTTTGAGGATGACGAAGAGGGCCAGCCTTTCAAACGAACCAATGAGAATGCAGAAGAACAGTACACGCCTCAGAAACTGGCCACGCTCCAATCAGTGTTTGAGGAGCTGAGTCGAATATCCACTTCCAAAGACAGCAACAAACAGAAGCGCCCCAGTGATGATGATGATGATGATGATGATGATGATGATAATAATGGTGCTGATGATGAAGAAGATGATGATGGTGATGGTACCGCATACAGAGTGAGAAAGACAGCATTTGATGACCTGTTAGGAAGGGAGGAGGAGTGGTTGCCTTTGGAAGAACAGATAGAGACGGAGGAAGAGGAGAGAGAGAGACACGAGTTTAACCGAGGCTCTGATGATGAAGATGACGACGAGGAAGAGCGAGAAGAAAATGAGGAGGACGATGACAATGAAGGCAAGATAAATGATGCAGAAGATGTCAAAAGATCCAGCCAATTGGGGGCTCTCCCTTCAGAGCGGGGGGAGGAGCCCAATGACATCACCAGGCTTGTTGACTACTACTTGTTGAAGGTTCTAGAACAAAACGAGCAAAAACAGAGGAGAGATGAAATGGAAGAGAGAGAACAAGAGGAGGAGGAAGAGAAAGAAAGAGAAATCAAGGATGATGAGGAGGACCAGTTTGAAGAAGAAGAGAGAGACACAAACAAACAGCTAGCCAACGCTAAATACAGCGTGGACCCTCAATCTTTCTACCAAGTGCTCCAACTTGCCCAAAAACTCCAGATACCTCCAGAAGAACTTCTAGAACTTCTCCAAAGTGAGGAGCCCAAAGACTCTGACAAGATCCTGTCATCCTCGCAGGCACAAACACAGACTCCTCTAATCACCCATTCATCTTCTCCCAAGACACATCTAAGTTCTCCTTCATATTCCAACAGGCAATTGCTCGAGACACCTCTAAACAGTGGAGCAACTGGTTCCTTCACCACACAAGACATCCTAAATCTCCTTGGGCTTCCTGACACAGAAATCCAGAGCCCCAAATACCTTCAAACCCCCAAACAACATCAAATCCCCAAGTACAGCATGCCCTCCAGACCTCAGACGGAGAACGCGTACCCAGAGCTGGACGGAGAAAGATATGATAAACGTGAGTCCGACTACGACGATACGGTAGGCGAAGACGAACTGGCGAGTTACCTGGCGACACAGATGTTGACGCAGAAACCACAACGGGATGCACAACCTCAGTCTTCGTCTCGCGACGAGGAGGAAGAGGAAGAGCAGCTGCTTCTGGGAACTTTAGAACACGCTGTGCAGGATTACCTGGACGAAACGAACAAAAAAAACAAAGAAAAAAGACAGAGGGAAAACCGAGAGTCGGCCACCGGGCTGGACGACGATACGCTACTGAGAATTCTCAACTTCCTCGAGCTGGGAGACGAGGATATCGCAGATAGAGACGTTAATGGAAAAATCATTCCCGGGATGTAAAATGTTTGGGTTTGTTGTATATACATATTATATAAATATACAAATATATATTGTTTTGACAGTGAAAAGTGTCATCAAATAAAAAATATTTTGACAAAAATACAAACACGTGAACTGAGTTGAAGTTTAATGTAGTGCCCTAGGTCTGTGTGTCGGCTGGTTACATGTTTTAGAATAGCCAAACAACAGGATAGCAAGTAGCTAGCTGTAGTTTACCGGTTTTCTGTAGTTTTTGAATTATTTGTGTGGTGTCTTCAGGCTAGTGTTCTAAAACTAAGTCGTTAGAAAAGGTCACAGTTCCACTCCCTGCTACACTTCAGTACACATACACAACACAAGGCGCTGAATCTCTCTCTCTCTCTCTCCCTCCCTCCTTCCGTACCCCGTGTTACCAGTGACCCTACTTTCGTAAGTGTGTTAGGCTATGTGTGACATAACAGAGGTAAATAAAGCATTTCCTCATATTATGTTCCTCTTACTGTGTAATTTTTCTCTCTTTCTCATTGCTTTGAGTGAACAGGCATCTCCATAGCGGTTTTTTTTTTTTTTTTATCATTTCCCTGTAGAAAACACATCTCCCTCAGCAAGGTCTGAACTGTGTGACAACGTAAATATAGAACTCTCAACATCTCACCTATGGGGATAGATCCTAGAAGGACCTTTGATCACGTTCTTTTATTGGAAGCAGAAAAAAGACTCTGATGTCTGTTCAAGAGGAAAACATTTCCACTCACAAAAAGTCCACTGCTCCTGTGGACAATGGTGATAGAAACTCACAAAACAGCCAATAATGCTCCAGCTTACTTTTTTTCAATCATTTTATGTTGTCATATGTGTAAGTTTGGACTACTAGGATGGAAGGACACACACACACACACACATACATACACACTGAAGAATGAGGGAGAGTTGCGTATATAACATATATACACATGGGTTTGAGACAGTATACATTCCAAAACTATAATTACCAGGGAAAATGGTGAAGTGAAAATGGAAGCCACAAAATTATAGTAATTCTTCTTCCTGTACTTTGCGTTCATTTTTTTTATTATTATTATTATTTTCAGTTGCATACAAAAATAGTAGGCTATTATGAATCTCACAAATTATACAAACTATTTCATTAAGAAAATTTCTAACTCCATTCAAATGTTCCACCCCTGAGAAGCAGCTCTGTAAGTACTTAAGTAAGAAAAATAAATCTCCAATTAAAACGTTCACTTAATGTAGGGTTTCACTTGTAGATTACAAAAGAAAAAACTGCGCATTGACAATGAATGGAAGAGAAGAACATGGAATAAAGGACGGCTGATACTTAAACGCTCAGTTCCACAGTGAAGTGAGTCCCTATTCTATTGGTAGTGCTTCACGTGATGTCAGAATGACAGCCAATAGGACGCCAGGATGCGAGTCACATGGAATGGTATAGACAAGGGTGGTGCCTGAAGCTGCTCTTTTGCAACCCCAGGTCCCCATTTTGTAATTTTGCTTTTTTGTTGTTGTTGTTGTTGTTGTTTTTTTTAACACATTTGCTCTCAGAATACATCAATATGTAATTATCACAAAATTTATCAAACAATAATTTTATGTGATCAGTTAACATAATAGTAAAAAACGATCTATGCTGAAAATCTTAAAAAAAAAATAAAAATCTATAGATTAAAAAACACCAATATGAACCCTGGTCCCAGCATTTGAAGTCCAAGCCAAGCAGTTTTCAGATGCCAAAGGAGTGCGTAATTCTGTCGGCTTTCTATACAGTACCTAGCACGTTTCCTTTGTGTTAGCGTTATGCTAATGAATTCTTCTAACGGAATCAGCTTTGGAGGGACAGTTATGGAGGGCCGCTGAAACATGAAACACACGTCTGCTGTTTCTCTCCTTTTCCCGCCCCCATCCATCTGATTTTCTAACTGGATCCATCCCTCCATCCCTCTTCAGTAAGTGGGTTTGTTTACGTACTCTTCCATGGTCTGTGGGAGAAACCAGATGAAAACAGGGTCTGGAGAGCGCAGCAAAGCTAACGTGCTTGGGCACATTACAATCACACTTGGTGATGTGCGAATCAACAAAACGCTCGGTGCGCGTAGGCATCTGCTTATGAATGTCTCAGCAACGCAATGAGTTTGGGCACAATTCAACACAGCAGACAGGGTGAGATCACAGTCTGTCTCTCTCTCTCTCTCTCTCTCTCTCTCTCTCTCTCCCACTCCCCTCAACAAAATATTGACAGACATGCCTTGACAAACTGGACTAACCAGACTACATTATTAAACTTTAATTAGTCCTGTGTGTCTGGAAATTACAAGAACCTACAGGAAACACACACACACACACACACACACACACACACACATACACACACACACTATTCAGACAGAAGTACAAAATCTAATTAATGACTCAATGCTTATGCAAAGATCACCAGGACAACAGTTGTCATGGTGTTGCATCATCTCATAAACAACAGGTGTGTGTGTGTGTGTGTGTAACTCACCTCCTGTAAAGAATCAGACTCCTCCATAGACCTAGCCACACACAGTTTGGATGTCTCCTGAATCTCTCCACCAATGACAAACTCATCCAGAATAAAATAGGCCTTCTCAAAGTTAAAGATGATGTCTAATTCACACACCTGCCCCCCCCCCCACACACATACACACACACACACACACACACACACAAACACAAGCAAGAAGAGCAAAGCAAACACAGACACACACATACAGAGCAAAAACACACTCAAACACAGACACACACATATGGAGAAAAAACACACACATACAGAGAAGAAACACACCCAAACACATACGCATGCACAGACAGAGAAACACATACACACGAACACACACAACAAACAAACAAACAAACAGAAAACAGAAACACATTTAAAAAGTTAATATTTAAAACCAACACACATCATAATCATTTTTGTGACGCATTAGCTTTGATCTTTTCCTGCGAAGGCTCTAAAGAGTGAGTGTAGTTTGGACAGGGAGTGCTGGGAATGGTGACTGTCACACTGTTCACCAAATGACTGG
>NC_044500.1:5938726-5941226 GCF_902362185.1 Chanos chanos | reverse complement strand
ATGTGACCCGCGGTGCCCATTAAAAAGGTGGCGGGCAATAACGGCACGAACGTCCGGGCAACCGACGGGGCTGGACTTTGCGGAACTCACAATGTCCCTGTACCGAAACTCCGCTTGGTTTCTGAAAGGAATCACCGAATTCACAAAGTAAGAGATTTTTTCACCATGTGACTTGGGAGGTTTATCTGTTTATTACTGAGTTCTGAATCTTTTCATTTTTCGAAAGAGCTTGGCATGTGGGAGAGAAATTTAACTTGATATTTTCACTCAGTTGTGAAACAGCTGTTTTTGGGTTTAGCCCGTTGGGGATCAAACGATTTCAAAATAACGGGGACCGATAAAAGACAACATCTCTTAGCAAACAATAACTGTTTCCTTTTGGCGTCATTATATTTACTGTCATTAAAATATGTTTAACAACGCTTTACATTTAGTACAAAGAAGAACCGCTAAAAATTAAATTCACACATCACCAAGGTTTAATTAAAGTTATTATCTGTTATTGTAGGCTACTCAGGAATGCACACGAAGGAAATGCTTGCACACTCTTTGATCCCAGCAATGTAGTGTTCTGTGAAATACTCGTCACACAAAAGCCTGGTTTTGTACTGTCACGTGACACGAATTATTGAAATCACCCACTTTTATATTTATTGACTGATGAAAAACGAGATGTATGTAGAGTAAAAACTATTAAGGGAATATCAACATCCAGTAGCAACCACTATGGGATAGCATTTGGGAAATATCTTTCTTTGTTTCCTTGTTTTGCTTTCTTATTTCTTTAATTGTTTTTCTGTCTGTTCAAAGTTTGTCATTAGATAACATTAATATCTGGCAATGGGATGAAAAAAGCACTAAACGAAATGTTGTAAAACGGTAATTATCTTATGAGGCGTACCTCACTTGTAACCTTTTTGTGCCAACTCAGTGATGTTGCTCCGTGAGTTATAGCACACATCTCCTCTAACGGGAATTTCAACAAGTCATTTAATTATAGTAAGCTTTTTAATTTGTCAAGGTAGACGGCAGCAGTGGGTCTAAGGTTATATAATAGCCCATTTCATATCATACATTGTCCAAATGACCACTGAAAAATATATATTAAGATGCCTGCAGTAGTGATCGCCTTTAGCTGAGCCCTCAACAGCACGATTTCGTGGTAAACCCACAAAGTTGAATTGGAAAGACGGAACCGTCTCCTGAATCAATTTAACCCACCGCAGACAAATATCGTTCAGGCTGAGACTAGCTGGACCAGAGACCAGCCTGAGTTGTGTGCTGACTGGTTAAACTGGTGACTGAACTGGTTCATGCGCTGGTCCTCCTGCCCTAGAGGCTGGGTTCTCAGTAGAGTTTAACGATGTCCGAAACACAACTCAGTCATAAACTCTAATTTTCAGCTTAAAGCACTTCAAGTTTCAGCAATTACAACATTTTTGTGAATAAATAACGACCCTATCCTATGCTTTTAATCTATTATTGTTATTTACTTACTTACTGTCCTTTCATTTATCTCTCCCCCTCTCTATCTTTTCATTCTCTCTCCATTCTCCCCCTCCGTATTCTTTAAATCTGTCTTTTGTTCTACGGTTTCTGTTCTGTTACCGAATCCCTCTGTTTAATTACACTCAGAACAGAGTGAGTATTTAGCGAGCGGTGCTCGTGTCGCCGGCGCCGCCTCATCCCGCTTTATTCCCCCGCCCCGGTGACTTCTGGCGCACGGTGGACAAAGCCGTTCATTGATCCTCGCGATGCCGCACGCGGCGCAGCGGCTAGATGGGAAGACTCAGAACACTGCACCCTGCTCTCGCTCTCATTGCCTAAAGGATGACGCAAGTCTCGCTGTTTTCTTTCTGTCGTTAAAAAGACCGCTCTATTTCTCGACTGTTCTCCCTCGCTCATTTAAATAATTTTTTTTAAACTCTGAGAAAGTTTAGAAAACTCTGTTTAGCAGTCAGAAATATAAAAAGGTTGAAAGTAATTGCCAGAAAAAAAGAAAAAAAAAGAACCAAAAACAAACAAACAAACAAAAACAAAACAAAAAACGAAATTTGGTCCAGGTCCGCAAAAACATTCTCATCTCAGAAGGTATTTATTTCAGAACCTACTTATTTCCCTTAAGTGGTATTTTCAAATTGGGAGTAGGCAGTAACTTATTAATCAGTCAACGATAAGATGTCCAAGTACATTTAGGAAGCCATTTAAGGATAAGCCATTTGCCTGTTATTGTCAAATGACATGTGACCGTAAGAGTGCTGTATTCACTCAGTCCCAATCACAGATCCCACCCACTTAACGTTTGACTGACAGTGTGTCACATAGCAACAGTACTATTAGGGATGACGCCTTCCATGTGAGGGAATACTGTATAAAGTGTGGAAAGTAGAGAGCCTTCATGGACTCTCTCTCTCTCTCTCTCTCTCCCTCCCTCTGTGTGTGTGTGTGCATGTGTGTGTGTGTGCGCCTACGTGCATGTGTATATTGTAGGGGAGCTTAT
>NC_044500.1:5926226-5933726 GCF_902362185.1 Chanos chanos | reverse complement strand
TTAAGATGGGCTGTGTGTAAACCTGATTTGTAAACAGATGTGTGTGTGTGTGTGTTGCAGATCGGCGAATGGTTTCTCCTCACCTGCCCCTGGCCTGGACTCACAGCTCTCAGCTGGAGGATCAGAAGTTTATGAGCATCATGGAGGACCTAGCAAAGACCTTCCAACCACATTGAGTCTCCTTCTCTCTCTCTGTCTCTCTCTCTTTCTCTGTCTCACACACACACACAAACCCCACGCATTTCTTGCTGTCTGTCTCTCTCTTTTTCTCTCTCGGTCTCTGTCTGTCTCCGTCTCTGTCACTGTCTCCTTTTCTGTCTGTCTCTGTCTATTTTTCTGTCTGTCTCAGTCTCTGTCTCACTCTCTCTCCCTCTCTCTCTCTCTCTCTCTCTCTCTCTCACACACACACAGACACACATATCATATCAAACCTGTAAAGTACTTTATTAAAACACACACAAGCTCGATTAGTAACTTAGACTGAATTCAGTAACATACACTCACAAGCAAGGAATTACAGAAAACTGAAATATGTTCAGTCTCTCTGCACACACACACACTTGTGGACAAATACAGTATTTGTTTTCAGTGAGGTGAAAAGTATTAAAATGACTGAAGTATTAAAGATTAAAAGTAACAATAAATGAATTAATAAATAAATATTTGTTCCTATTCTCTACATGTTTGAGGGTGCTTTCGCTTTCTGCCCGAGACTAGATTAATTCTAGAAATGTCTAATTTTTTCTACCACAAATACCAAACTTCTAGAATTAATCCATTCTCTGAACCCCTTCTCCGTACTTTCACTCAGATAGGACCCATGCTATTCTGACAGCTCATTGGTCAAGAACACACCATGTGACACCTCTCAACCAATAGCAGCATGGCCCCTTATGACTCTGTTGTTGACTTTTTAGATGTGTAAGGTCAATCAGGTGGGAACCAGATCTGACCAAAAGTCAGGACAGCTGTCAATCATTCAGGCCCCAGTCATTCACCTGATTCAGTCTTGGGTGCTTCCTGTCAGAAGAGGATGGTCCCTGTTTTCGCACAGATCTGATTGGATGTTGGTTAATACATTTTAGTATTGAGGAGATGATGGTGTATGGAGGAGTAAAGCAATTAACATTGGCCACAGTGGATTAAACTATGTAATAAACTATACATTACATGGTAATTACATATAAATGTTGAATAACGGTTTGGGGTTGATTTGCTTGCTTGTCTATAATAAGGACATGCTTTGTGTGTTGCGGAATGAATAAAGACCTTGTTCTGAAGGAGTGTGTGAGGATTCAGCAGTCATTGTGTGAAGAGAAGAGATCCAGGTGAGAGTTTAATGTTGGAGTGACAACTATTTATTTTTATTTTTTGGTGGTGCCTCTGTCTGCTAAAGCCACAGAGCCAATGGTGTGCTGAGCCAGTACCAAACAGATGTTACAAGATTACTGGCCGAGAGAGCAAGGTGAGAACTGAGGAGAGGGAGGACACAGCCAGTCATTCAAATACAGCAAGAACCTGCTCATCCCAAAACCTGTAAGAGAAGATCCAGGATCATCTGAAATACTTTTTTTTTTTTCAGCACAGATACATTCTAATGAGGCAAGATGACCTTTGACGACCAGAAGTACATCTAAACGGTTTCTTGGCAGTCCAGGGGGGAGAGGGAGGGGGGGGGGGGGGGGTTGTGGTGGGGTTGAACACAGGGCATTACTGAAATTACATTAACACTGGGGGCAGGGGTTAAACACAGGGCGTCAGTGATGTTACACTAACACTGTGGACACTATTCTACACCTCTCTTTAGCACAACATCCTTCACTGACCTGCATCATGCGTGAACGCATCATTCAATGCGTACACTTCATTCAAAGGATTTAATTCGTGCACGTTAAACAGTTTGGTTGAAAATTTCTTTAAATCTAAAGAACTCATTGCACTGTCAATAGACCTATTGTTCCATTCTTAGTCTATGGCCAGGGAATCAGGGTGAGGCACTCAGGGGTCAGGCTGCACTGAATGTATGAGGGAGAGAGAGAGAGAGACAGAGAACTGCATTTTCCTTCCCAATAATAGCCAATATTCACACATGTTTTTGAGAATGTACAAGTTTATTTTTCTAGTCTTCAGAAGCTCTGTATGGAAACGGCTGTAGAGATCTATGTCAGTATGCGGTTTTACACACGAGTTTATCAGTGCCGTCTGTCTCTAATTTAAAAATACATTTATCAGAGCTGTACATCATCCAAAGAGCTTTATCTTTATGTCTGGTAGAAAGAAAAACAGCCACCGGACAGTAGCTACAGAGCCTGTGTCGTCATAGAAACAAAAGAGAGAGAGATTAAAAACAAACAAACAAACAAAAACAACAACAACAACAACAACAAAAAGATTTAAACAGTTATACAGCCTGGTCCGTTTTTTAGAGTCAAGTTTATGGTGTGCTTTCATGAAACGTGTGTGGTGTTGAGAGTGTGTAAATTTATTTTGAAAATTGAGAAACACTTCAACATGTATTATTACACTTTCCACTGCAGTGGTGTTTTGTTCTTTATCTCCATGGCAACGCACAGCCACTGCACTCCCATAAGTGTTTTTACAAAACAGAGGAGAAAGGAAAAGAAAAAAATATATATAAAAAAAAAAAACAACAAACAAAAACAAACAGGAGATGAATATAAAAGAAACAAAAACATTTCCTACAGAAAATCAGTCTGGAGTCAGTTACAATATCATCTCCGGAATGCCACAATCTAATTGCATTAAGACGTACATGTCTCTGCCAGGGATTGTGACTAAGGGAATGGACAGAGAGAGAGAGAGAGTGTGAGAGAATGTGAGAGATGGGAGAGAGAGGGAGAGAGGGAGGAAAAAGAGAATGAGAGTGAGAGAGGCATCTCTTTAGTCGTCTTTCTCTAAAATGATTCAACGACCTGGGAAAGGTTCGCCCCGCCCCCCCCCCTTCATATTACTCCTTTATGACATCACATCTCAGAGTGACATCCTGGCTTCTCTCTCATCTGCTTCTCTGACATCACAAATCAGTACCATGTCCTACATTATCAATTATTTTCTCATTTCTGCATATATGCCACACAATAAACAAAGCAAAAAAGCAACTATAAATATAGAACTATAAAGCTTACATACACAACGAGTGATCAGAACGCGAATGTGAGCATGACTAACTATTAACACATATCAGGCCTGTGGTTAAGGCAAGCGTTGAGTCTTCTTCTTCTGGGAAATTAAGAAAAAATGTTGAGTGTTTACAACAGAGCGAGTTAGGAACTTCACATACAAACAAATACACACACACACACACACACACATGCACACAACACTCGGTATGAGGGGTTTTTAGCGTAAATCACAAACGTACAAACACGCCATTTGTGCAATTCAGTGCAAAGAATGGTCACAGATAGGGAGAGGGATGACAAGTGTCTACAGAGAGAGAGAGAGAGAGAGGGAGAGGGAGAGAGAGGGAGAGAGCGAGAGAGAGAGGGAGAGAGAGGGAGAGAGAGAGAGAGAGGGAGCGAGAGAGAGAGAGAAGGAGCGAGAGAGGCAGAGAGAGAAAGAGAGGGAGAGAGAGAAAACAGAGCTCAGATGGAGAGGGACTGTATGTTGAGAGAATGTTAAGTGGTCGTAAATCTCTGCAGAGTTACATTTCCCTCACACACTCCTCATTTCCCGCCCATACGGACAAAAACGCTGCGGTTTCATTCCGCTCAATTCCCACTGCTTCTTTCCTCTCACGCCAACCAGCTCATCTTAACTCCAACCAATCGCAATCGAGCCCTGGAACCCGAATTTACATACGATGGACCACTAACCAGTCGACCCTCACGTTTTAACACCTGTCCTATTTCACAAAGCAAAACCTGCCCCACAGGCCACAGATATCTCAAACCAACCCATGGAGGAGAGTCACCGCTGTCCAATAGGAACACGTGTGATCTCCTCTCCCACTGGGCGGTTCAGTCTTTTGTCAGCATACTCACGTTACAGAGGCTAATTAAGAAATGTGTCCATTGTGAAAATACTACCCACACCCATACACACACACACACACACACACACACGTGTTTTTTTTTTTTTTTGTTTATTTATTATTTATAAATTGTGAGCTGTTGTTTTGATTTTGTTGTTTAGATATTGTAATGTTCCTGTTTGTCATTTACAGGCTGTGTTATATTTATTTGGTCGATTACAGACTTAGAGTTTGTTTTTGTTTTTGTTTTTTTTGTCGTTTTTAGCTGTTTATTACTGCTACGAAATACTGTTACCATGACTACCACGGCAAAATGCTCTTAATCAGATGAACAGAATTTTCCCCCTGAGTTAACAGTGTAGCTTAAGGCGTCAGGGAAAGAGGGAAAAGGAGAGAAGAAAGAAAGAAAGAAAGAAAGAAAGAAAGATGGATGGATGGATGGATCTAATTTCCTGTGTGTTTCATTGGAAGGCCAAACACACACACACACACACACACACACACATTGTGCTTGGATACTTAAAAACACCTTGAGTTCTTATGCAACAATACGGTCAGATCATTACGAGTCAAGACAAGGGCAGTAAGGGTTGTGGTAGAAAGCTACGGTTGCCGTGGTAACTGGGACCACCCACTCTCTCTCTCACACACACAGACACACACACACACAAGCACACTTTGTGTCACACAGTCCCTTCTGTGGTAAAGTGAGTGGCGTATCCATGACAACATTCAGTCCTCTTGATGGACATCTCTCAGCAGATCAAGGGGCGGAGCTTTGAGACAAGTGACAGGAATGGTCCAATCAACGGGGTGAGAATCCCGTTGCTAGGCTACAGCCAACCACCTGTGTCATGTCCCAGATCTGTGGAGAGGACCAAAAGAATGATTGGAAGGCATGGCTGAAAAATAAGATGCACCAATTGGAAGTCATGAAAAAAAATAGCATTTATTTTAAGTGATATAATGCGTGTTGGACTCCTCTTAAATAAAGTGTTCAACAGCATATGTATGAGTGCAGGCATATAAAAAGGGTGTTTGTGTGTGTAGGTTATACTGTTTGCGCATGAGTAGAGTATAAGGGTGTGTGTGTGTGTGTGTGTGTGTGTTACCTTGACGACACGGTCACTCCCACAGGTGACCATGAGGCCTCTGGCAGGATCCATGTCCATGTGAGAGATGTTATGTTTCCCCTCATGGAACGTAGCCAGTGGGGTCCGACTGAAATACACACACGCACGCACACACACAGGCACACACACACATACACAGGCACACACACACGCACGCACACACATCCATATAGAAACAGAGGAAGAAAGAAAGGCAGACAAATACACACAGTGAATGATTATAGAAGAAGGAGGTACCACGTATCCCACATAAAACAACAGAATACACACAAACACACACACACTCTCACACACACACACACACACACACTCACACACACGCATATGCACTCACACACACACACGCACACACTTGCACGCACGCCTGCATGCACGCACACACTCACACACACATACACACACACACACACACAGACAAACCAAACAATCCTCAAAGAAATGAGAGAGAGATAGAGAGAAGGAGAGAGGGATAGAGAGAAGGAGAGAGAGAGAGGAGGAGGCAAAACGGCAGGTGACGATGAGGAGGGTTATGTACTCACTCTTCCTCTTTGATGGAGTCGTAGCAGGCGTCACACATGCGCACCTGAAACTCGAAGCCCATAATGGGATACGTGGAGCGTTTGGAACTACATTTCCCACAAACCGCCTGTCCACACTTCCTGCAGTGGTGCTGAACACAGGAAATGTAAACAAAGTAATTTGATTACATCACAAGAAGCAGAGAAAGAGTGTGATCAACTAATGGTTCATTATGACACAGTATTCTATATTGTTTTGTAATAACACTGTAAGCTGCAGTTCTTTGCGACAGTAGTCATGGTGATGTGGGAGACAGTACCTGTCGGAGCCCCAGGGTCTTAGTGTCCCACATCTGTTTAATGTTCCAGAAGAAAGGCTGTTCACACTTCTGACACGAATCACTGTCCAACCACTGAGGAGCCTAGAGAGAGAGAGAGAGAGAGACAGAGAGAGAGAGAGCATTACCACCAGCTTATGGGTCAACAAGGCTGTCACCTTGGAGACTCAATAGAACGCTGTGAGACTGACAAGAGACAGGATCAGTTTCCATAACTCAACAAAATACTTATGTTACCTAAGGATGCTGTGACTACCTCAAACTGTGGCCAGCGTGTGTGTGCGTGTGTGCGTGCGTGCGTGTATGTGTGTGTGTGCGTGCGTACGTATGTGTGTGTGTGCGTGCGTACGTATGTGTGTGTGCGCGTGTATGTGTATGTGTATGCGTGTATGTGCGTGCGTGTATGTGCGTGCGTGTGTGTGTGCGTGCGTATGTGTGTGTGTTTGTGCGTGTGTGTGTTTGTGCGTGTGTGTGTGTGTGTGTGTGTGCGTGTATGTGCGTGTGTGTGTGTGTGCGTGCGTGCGTGTGCGTGCATGTGCCTGCGTGCGTGTGTGTATGTGCGTGTGTGTGTATGTGCGTGTGTGTACCTCCTCTCGCGGTGTGTCCATATTCCACACAGTCATCCCTCCATCCGCCGAGCAGGACACAAGCTGTCTGGTGAGTTGAATGTAACGAAGAGCCTGAACTTTATCACTAAAAACATACAGAAGACCAGCATTAACAGAGTCAGGACTAGATACAGCACAGAGCTGAAAAAACACACAGAAGACCAGCATTAACAGAGTCAGGACTAGATACAGCACAGAGCTGAAGACCAGCATTAACAGAGTCAGGACTAGATACAGCACAGAGCTGAAAAAACACACAGAAGACCAGCATTAACAGAGTCAGGACTAGATACAGCACAGAGCTGAAAAAAACACACAGAAGACCAGCATTAACAGAGTCAGGACTAGATACAGCACAGAGCTGAAAAAACACACAGAAGACCAGCATTAACAGTCAGGACTAGATACAGCACAGAGCTGAAATAATACACAGAAGACCAGTATTAACAGTCAGGACTAGATACAGCACAGAGCTGAAATAACACACAGAAGACCAGCATTAACAGTTAGGACTAGATACAGCACAGAACTGAAAAAAAAAAACACACAGAAGGCCAGCATTAATAGAGTTAGGACTAGATACAGCACAGAGCTAAACCCCCGCGCCCCAAAAATAGCATTAATACAATTAAGAAAGACACAGCATAGAGTTAAAAAACACAGAGGCAGCTCCAAACACCTGTTTGATAGGAAACAGAATTTGCCTGCAAGGTTAACTGCAACTGCGTTTTTCAGTGAATAAAAAATATTTAATTTTGTTATAATTTAACGTAATGCAAAAATTCGATTCAATTCCCTTGAATTTCCGCTCTCGTTTACGAAACGGACGTACGACAGAAAACCGGGCGTGCGGTCATTTCCACGCAAATCTCGGCATTTCTCGACGCGGACGTGAGCGGAGTCTACGAT
>NC_044500.1:5911226-5921226 GCF_902362185.1 Chanos chanos | reverse complement strand
GAATAATACTTTTGATAAGAAAAAAAATAAAACATGCTGACTTCTCTCATGTGTTTCTCAAACTAAACCACCAATAGCGAACTTTTCGGGTAACTTGGTCGGCTCAGTGGCATTTGAATGGTCCATTGATGAGCCTAAAAAAAGCCACCAAGCGGTCAGTCCTAAAGTACTGAGGATATTAAGCCAAAAAGCCACAAACAGACAGAAATTCTAATTATTTTGAATGACATTATGATCGACACTATAATATGATGAAACATATTTGGAAAACAAAGCGAGTACACTTTTTAGATGTCAAGATGTGGACTCAGATATGATTAGGATACCATAAATAAGTATTAATAGCTAGCTAAGCTAAAGCTACTTTATGCACAAGCCAGCTTTTCAATTCAAGAAATTACTTCACCGTCAAACACAAGACATTTCAAACCTAAAAGATGTAACCTCGGTGAGCACTGAAATAGCTACTGAGAGAATATTGTATTTCATTTATTAGCCAAAGCGCCCGCTGATCCTCCCGGACGGAGCTGCTGTGAAAACCAGGATCTACCTGTCTTCGCTGACCGTAATCACTCCATCTTCTTTGGGAATGAGAACTGCGGCATTTACCGTATCCTGGTGACCCTCGACTTTGTTTAAAAGTACAGGTCTGGAACTCTGAGGCCTGGAATGAATCTCCGCCGCCATGGCTGTGTTTTGTTACGTCCGATTTTCCTCTCCTCTCCTCTCCCAGTCAAAGCGGATCAGCTGACACACTGAGGAAGTTCACCATAACCTTACCGTAATTCCTTGAAAAAACGAATCCGTGAACTACACCGACGTGCCGGCGACGTGCAGTATTTCGGCCAGCGAAAAGTGAACATTTTACGCTCGATTTGAAACTCATGCCAAACCGCCATTTAGAAGAAAAATAAAAGTTCTTAAAATAAATTTAAGAAACGCAAAATCCATGTTTCTATAGTTTATTAAATATCACGGGCCTGAAAGACAGCTCAAACGGAACATGAAAAGTCTACACAGTTAAATCAGAGTTGATTAAATGAAATAACTTCCTAAAGTCAATGATTAAGTCAAGTAGTACACTATCAAACGCAATTCCACATACTGTCAGTATTATATAAAAAACAAAATAATACAAATAAATGCACTTGCTCTATATATTTATATTTGGATATTCTGAACAATGTTTAATACGCCACACACACACAGGAAAAAGTTTCACCAAATGTTAAAAAAAGAGATGCAATCTAAACTCAGATGTGTCTCAAATGTAAGGCTTTCCATTAGACACACACTTTAAAACCTGTATAAAATCTTCAAATTCCCTCCAAAAGAAAAAAAAAACTTTCACAATAAGGTCTGAGTATTCCAGTATACACAGCCCACAAACCAGTGAGTGAATGTCTCTGTGTGTGTGCATCTGTGTGTGTGAGTGTGTGTGTGTGTGTGAGAAAAGCAGGGAAGACACAATTCAATGGTTCTCTTCTTTGTTTGGCACCTCAAGGTTTATTGATCTGGCCCACAAACAGAATGGTCCCTGAGGAGATAGAGATAGAGAGAGAGAAAAAACACACACTTGATAAATAACATGACTGAAGACTAAATGTTTTAGACTGCTGGTTTGTGTGGCTGTTGACAGGGCTAAGTGTTGTAGAGTTGCACTGTGCGGCAGTATTTCGCAATAAAGTAGCAGCTGTTTAGTATAAGCATAAGCATCATAATGTCTCTGTGTGTGTGTGTGTGTGTGTGTGTGTGTGTATGTGTTTGTATGTGTGTGTGTGTGTGTGTGTGAGTGTCTGTGTGTGTGTGTATGTGTGTGTGTGTGTATGTGTGTGTGTGTATGTGTGTGTGTGTGTGAGTGTCTGTGTGTGTGTGTGTGTGTATGTGTGTGTATGAAGACAGAGAGAGAGAGGGACACACACCTGTGGGACTGTGTCTAATGAGGAAGAGGAATGGTCTGTCTACAGTCACCCACGGAGGAGAGGACCTGGCCAACATTATCGCCGCTAGAGAGAGACAGAGAGAGAGAAAGAGAGAGAGAGAGAGAGAAGGAGAGAGAGAGGAAGGATTTATTTCACAGCCATTACTGAGCGACATTTTGAGTCAGAAGTTTTCAGTACGCACACACACAGGACAAACACACATGATGTGTGATCACACACAAACACAGCGAAAAAACATACAGCATGTGCACACGCACAGGACAAACACACACACACACACACACACACACACACACACACACACACACACACACACACACTCTTACTGGTTGCTGCGGCTGCTTTAGTACCATCCTCATTGACCTCTATCTTGGCTTTCTGCAGAGCCTTGGACACATATACTGGTTCTGTACCTGTAAAACACACACACACACACACACACACACAACCGTCAATACAGTCTCCATGAAGTACACATGGACAAAAAAAAAATAATTAGAAGAGAACGAACAGACATGGAGAACACTATACACTCCACACAGGGCATTTTATGGGTCATGTGTACATGTCACATCCACTTTAAAAACAGACTGGATAAAGAACTCGTACGAGACAGGTACTGAGCCGCAGAAACACCTGCCGCTGCAGCATAATGCTAGTACATACAGTATGGATATATACATACATACATACGTTTTTTGCCAAGGCAGTTCCCAAAATGGCCACTTGTGGGAGCCAGAGCAGTTAAAGAAACACACACACACACACACACACACACACACACACACAAAACAAATCAAATACAAAAAAAAAAAAAAGGAAGCGTTTCAGGATATTATTTTACCTTACAAAAGTCACCCTGTGTGCCCCCCCTTGCCAAAAAACAAACAAACAAACAAACAAACAAATAAATAAAATCCTAGATTTTTGTTGTCCACCACAAGGCATCCTGCTCTTATTTCCCTTTTCCTCTTGCTTCACAGTGGAATTGAGGGGCATCCCCACTGTTTTTCTTTTTCTTTTCAAATGTAACCAAATTTCATGACCGTAAATGCACATCATAAATTTAAAAGCTGCACCATAAGTGTTTCTTTTTTTAGATTCTTGACACAAAACATCCTCATCAAAACGCATTGCTTTAAATCAGTAACCCATTCTAACCAAGCCTTTTATCACTCTCCAGGGTGTTGGTTTTGTCTGTAACAGACCAAGGAACCATTTATCACAAACCCACATCACAGGCAGTCCTGATCCCACATCCACACACACACACACACACACACACACACACCCCTTCCATGACATCATGTCATTAACTGGCTCACACACACACACACACACACACACACACAATTGCTTTGGCTTGCTGGTTACAACACATAAAAGAGCGTTCTAACCCCAAAAACAGAGACAGAGAGAGAGAGAGAGAGAGAGAGCACTCTCCAGTTCATTTAAAAAGGGAAAAACGTGCGGTGGGCTAATGCTAGAACATTTTGATGTGTGTAAATGAAGTGTATTGTCTTTGAGTGAGAATCTTTAGTATAAAGGACAAAAACAGAGTCGTGTCGAGTGTGTTGAGTGCCCTGTTTGGGGCACCAGTGTTGCAGGTTTTCTGTTGGCATCTGTGCAACTGGCACAACTCCGTCTGTGGGTTTTTTTTTTCACTACCCTCACTAACAGAGTGGCAAAGACTGGCATCACACACAGTCATCAGTGATGCACAGTATACCACATTAAGCACCGTATTACATTTAACGATCTGCCGACAACGATTCTTTTAAATCGGTCGCCGAAAAACAGTTGACTGACGGCAGTTTTGAAAACGACACCGAAAAAAAAAAAAAAAGAAAAAAAAAAAGGAAGAAACAGACAGGTTTTTGGGTCCAACTAAATGAAGCCGCAGAAAAACAAATCTGGTTAAGGTGTAGTGACCACCGCAGGTTAGGATAAGAGCTAGTCAACTCCAGATTACAGGTACAAAGTCAACAGAACTTAGTAGAACATTAACAACAAACATGGACATTCTAAGCGTCTACACAAAGTTTCAGTGGCAGTCGGAACTCAGAGTGATGTCATCGAGGCTGACCGTTCTACTGGCTGACATTGCGTGTTTCCAAACTTCCTCGATGACTTCACCCCCTGACCACAGCACCCTTACACTTTCTGTGCCTGACTCATAATCTTCACACTCCCCAGACAGACATGAATCATAAATTCTCTCTATATTGCTCTCAACAGTAAACAACATGTCCCGTCTCTCTCTCTCTCTCTCTCTCTCTCTCTCTTTCTTTCTGTCTGTCTGTCTGTCCGTGCCTGTCCCTCACTCTCCCTCCCTCTCTCTGTCTGTCTCTCTCTTATACGCACCCACACACAAATTTAGAGTCATCATGAAGCTCTATTTGCACTATTCTGTCGCTGGGAGGATCTGTGATACTTGATTGACAGCTGTCACTCACTCATATGTCTGAAGTCAGCCTGGCTCTCATTGAAGATGTGTGTTATTCCCATCCGGCCCAACGGACCCTTCAGATCCACTTCAGCCTCGATAGTAAACCTGGAGAAAGGGGGGGGGGCGGGGGGGGGGGGGCGAGAAAGAGAGAGAGAGAGAAAGAGAGAGGGGGGAAGGAAAGTCGAAGGAAAAGGTTCAGAAAAGAAGGAGAATGTAAGAAAAAAAAAAATAAAAAATTGAAGACTCGCCAAGCGTAGATCGGAAAACACTTCTGAAGTTATTTTTATGGTTGCGTTATAATTATGTGTGTATATTTGGTTGCAAGGGGAGCGTCTTGTTCCTAAAATTACTATTGTCCGTCCATATGTGGACCTGTACGTGTCGTGGTGTGGGCGTGGCTTACTTTGGCAAAAGGAGGCGGATCTTTCTCTGGTGCAGTAGCTTGGACCAGCTCTGCACCGTTGCCGTGGAGATGTGAGGTAAGATGTTGGCCAGGGGCGTGGTCTCCTCGGAGGGCAACGCAATGAGCATGCTCATACTGTTGCCGTTATATGGAAGCTCAATAACTTTATACTTCAGTCCCTCTGGAGTGCTTGCCAAACCTAACAGAATCAGACAGACACACAGAGAGAGAGAGAGAGAGAGAGAGAGAGAGAGAGAGAGAGAGAGAGAGAGAGAGAGAGAGAGAGAGAGAGAGAAGGACAGGAAGAGAGAAAAATAAAAAGAACAACAGAAAGTCAGAAAAAAAGGAAGAAAGAAAGAAAGAAAGAAAGAACAGTAAAAAGAGTAAAAGTAAAGAAAAAAACATTAAAAGAAAGCATTTCATGTTTCAAATGAAGTTATTTCAGTGTTTTAAAGGTGTTTAATAATGAAATGGGGGGGGGGGGGGGGGGGGGGGGGGAGAGAGGATGAAGATATTAAAAAAAAAACCCAGCTGAAAAACGAAGGAGCCAGATTGAGAAAGATGGCTAAGAGGTGAAGAGAGATTGCGTAGAACTCTCAACCCAACAGTCCGGGTGCCCAGGCAGCGTTTTAATAACTGGATTTTTCGTGAGGAAAGAGTCGTGGCTTTGCCCTGTCCCCCCCCCCCCCCCCCCCCCCGGTCCAGCGTCATTTGACAGATCACCGTCTTTATTCCTGTAAACCGCTCCGTTCTGCCCAAACACACACCATTCCCTACACTACTGATTACATCACACTTCTCCCTTTTCCCATTCTTCTCTTTTAAAGCTGATAGCAATAAAACACTGAAACGCAAATCTCAGATGTGGAGCGTTTGACCGCGTCAAAGTTGCTAAACCGCAAATGAAAGACACTGAAATAAACCAGCGTCTACTGAAACCCTGCCCCGGGACTGCAACCTAACAGCCCTATCAAAACCAGTTTACTCTCCCACAAATGGCCCAAATATCAGACCTGTTAAAAAAAAAAGCGCCCACACCACTCGTAGCTTTTCGGCGAGTCAAACGAATTTCCGTGACGTTCACACACACACTTTTTATAACTGATGTCTGGGATGGTATAAATATGTGGTGACTGTGAGCTGGGCTTCTGGTGGTTCACACACACAAACACAGCCACAAAAGACACACACACACACACACACACACACACACACACAGACAGCCACACGGGGTGGTGAACATGTGAGTGAGAGATCTGTGTGTGTGTCTCTTTGTGTGTGCGTGTGTGTTTATATCTGCGTGTGTGTGTGTGTGTGTGTTTAAATGTGTTACTATGGTGGTATGTGTGTTAGTGCATGCGTATGTGTGTGTGTGTTTAAATGTGTTATTATGGTTGTATGTGTGTTAGTGCGTCTGTTTGCGTGTGTGTATGTGTGTGTGTGTCTGTTTGCGTGTGTGTATGTATGTGTCTGTCTGTTTGCATGTGTGTGTGTGTGTGTGTCTGTTTGCGTGTGTGTTAGCGTGCGTGTATGTGTGTTTGTGCATGTGTGTCTGTTTGCATGTGTATATGTGTGTTCATATGTGTGTATGTGTGTCTGTTTGCGTGTGTATATGTGTGTTTGCGCGTGTGTATGTGTGTGTGTGTCTATTTGCATGTCTAAATGTGTGTTCGTGTGTGTGTCTGTTTGCGTGTGTGTATGTGTGTTTGTGCATGTGTACATGTGTGTATGTGTCTGTTTGCATGTGTGTTTGTGCATGTGTACCTGTGTGTATGTGTCTGTTTGCGTGTGTGTATGTGTGTTTGTGCATGTGTACCTGTGTGTGTGTGTCTGTTTGCGTGTGTGTATGTGTGTTTGTGCATGTGTACCTGTGTGTATGTGTCTGTTTGCGTGTGTGTATGTGTGTTTGTGCATGTGTACCTGTGTGTATGTGTCTATTTGCGTGTGTGTATGTGTGTTTGTGCATGTGTACCTGTGTGTATGTGTCTACTTGCGTGTGTGTATGTGTGTTTGTGCATGTGTACCTGTGTGTATGTGTCTGTTTGCGTGTGTGTATGTGTGTTTGTGCATGTGTACCTGTGTGTATGTGTCTGTTTGCGTGTGTGTATGTGTGTTTGTGCATGTGTACCTGTGTGTATGTGTCTGTTTGCGTGTGTGTATGTGTGTTTGTGCATGTGTACCTGTGTGTATGTGTCTGTTTGCGTGTGTGTATGTGTGTTTGTGCATGTGTACCTGTGTGTATGTGTCTGTTTGCGTGTGTGTATGTGTGTTTGTGCATGTGTACCTGTGTGTATGTGTCTGTTTGCGTGTGTGTATGTGTGTTTGTGCATGTGTACCTGTGTGTATGTGTCTGTTTGCGTGTGTGTATGTGTGTTTGTGCGTGTGTACCTGTGTGTATGTGTCTATTTGCGTGTGTGTATGTGTGTTTGTGCGTGTGTATACGTGTGGTCTCACCGATGTTAAAGACGGACAGCTGTGACATCGTGGGCACTTTGTAAGGTTTTCCGTCAGCAGGCGTAAAGGTCCTGGGTTTTGTGTTCTGGGGCTGGAATCTGGACTTCCACAGTCCCTTAAAATAGATGGCATTCACGGCCACCAGCCGGGTCAGAGCCGGGTCCAACATGTCTGCCTGAACCAGGCTGGGGATGTGGCCTGCAAATAACATAGAGTTAAAAAAAAACTATAGAGACAGCACCCTCTGTCAAGTCCTGAGAATGTATTAGAATAATGATAATGATAATGATAATAATAATAACAATAATAATAATAATAATAATAATAATAGTAAGAGAGCATTTAATCAGGATTTAATAAAAATAAACTGATGTCAGACTACTGAGGGGCTAGAGCCATGCGTTACAGATCTTTGGGTGCGTGTTGTTCGTAATCTTAAGGCAGTTCAGCAAACATGGGGTTAGAACTCATAGACTGAATAATGGGCCTAAAAGTTATATCCAAAGAACCTAGAGGCTAAACAGAAATGTCAGAGGTCATGCTCTTTATGAACTTGGGGACGTGGGTTAAAGGTCAGAGCTCAGACCCATGTCACAAGGAGATTAGACTGAGAGGTCAAGGTCATTGCTGACTTTGGGGTTTAGAAGCCGAAGGCCACAGCTAACTTATAGCTCATATAGGTCATACCCTTAGCAGGGTCATGGTCAGGGTCAAGTTCAGGATAAGGGATAGGTCAAGATGTAATTAGGGTATGGTTTATAGGTCAAAGGTCATACCCTTGGTGTTGTTTCTGACCCACTCGTTGATGGCGTGGGCTGCATGCTGAGGGTTGCTGTAGTCTGTGGGATAGGTCTCACACATGAAGTTCTCCCTGTTGGTAGACAGGAAGTCCTCCTTCATACTAAAGCCCAGCTGAGGAAACAGCGAGTTGGCTATGGTGACAATGTCCGCGTTCGATTTACTCGTCAGAGTCTTATGAAGCTTCTTTAACATCTTATACGGACCTGAGAGAGAGGGTGAGGGTGAGAGAGAGAGAGAGAGAGAGAGAGAGAGAGAGAGAGAGAGAGAGAGAGAGAGAGAGTAACAGAGGGGGCTCAGATAACAGAAGAAAAAAAAATTCTCCAAGGAAAATGTGAAGCAAGATCCTTATCGCATCACTTCACCCACACAAAACACATGCATGGTCCAATCAGAATCACGCAAAACACATGCCTCGACCAATCAGAATTACTGTGGAAAACACACACACACACACACACACACACACACACACACACACACACACACACACACACTGCTAACACTGAAACACTGCTGAAGCGGTAAACACAAATACATTTCACAATAAAACAAAACACTAAAACAATAACAGCACCCGGTGTCTCTCCTTTAAAAGAGACCAGAGGTTTGTTCCCTTTAGCGTTTCTCTCACCGTTCTTTTTGTAACGCAGGCCGGAGAGGATCTGTCGCTTCGTCTCCCCGTGAGTGCCGGGGAGAAGCATGCCCAGGATGGAGGCCACGCCGTGGGGGGACAGCACCACGTTTTCGTTGGCTTTCTCCTGGGCCACGCGCAAAAACACCTGCAGCCCCAGGTCAGAACCCCGCTCACCGTACGACTGAGTCTGACTCTGCGACTCGGACAGGCTCCCGCGCAACACACACACCGCCAACAACACACACACGCACAGCGCACTGTGAGCAAACATGGCGAGAGGTCAGTCAGTCAGCGGCACACCTGGAAGAGAGAGGGGGAGAGAGGGACAGAGGTAGAGAGAGAGAGACAGAGGGAGAGATGAAAAGACATACACAGATGGTGGCAGGCACTGATATATCATCATGTGTAAATTAGATTTTTTTTTTAAAGAAGCTTTCAAAAATAGTGGATAAAAGGCAAAAAAAAAAGACAAAGAGAGAGAGGGGGGGGGGGAGAGGGAGAGATGAAAAGACATACACAGATGGTGGCAGGCACTGATATATCATCATGTGTAGATTTTTTTTAAAAGAAATTTTCAAAAACAGTGAGAAAAAGGCAAAAAGAAAGACAGAGAGAGAGCGAGAGAAAGAAAGAGAAAGAGAGAGAGAAAGGAAAAGTAAGCATTTAGTGGTGGTTTGTGTCTCAAAACAGCATGATCAATGAATCATAGGGCACTTTCAGTCATGGCAATGTTTTTGTTTTAGTCAGAGAAACAAATCTCGCCTCACTGTGTTGATGACAACATAACAGGGAGAGTGCACATGTTCTGAATAAAAGTCATTTTCTGAACAAAGGTCATGCTCCGTATAGTTCCCCAAGGAAACCGCAAACAGCCCCAGTCTCGCCACAGCCACCAGTATCCCCACAGCCACCAGTATTCCGGTTCTCTTCCACCCACTCACAGTCTAGTTTCAACATAGCTGTGAACGCTTTGACAACGTGGTGACAGAAAAAGACTCCGAATCTAAACAAGTGACGAAAGCGCTGAAGCTTCAGACGAGAATACTGAGCTCACGACAAACCCGCGCTAACCACATCACCCCCCCCCTCCCCCAACTCCTCACAATCCAGCAACCCCCCCCCCCCCCCCCCAACTCCTCACAATCCAGCACCCCCCCATCTTCAACATCCAAGAACCTCGCCCTCTGTCTCCCAACCCAAACTACAGCAGAATGACTAGAAGGGTATTTTCTAAGTCTGATTACACACAGGCACACATGCACAAACTCACACACACGCAAACTCACACACACACAAACTCACACACACACACAAGA
>NC_044500.1:5888726-5901226 GCF_902362185.1 Chanos chanos | reverse complement strand
ACGACAACACAAACAACCAATCAGCAAACAGCATCCCAACTCAACCTTACAGACGACTACAGAACAAGAGGAAACAGACTTAACCATGAAAGCCAGTCTGTGGTGGAGTCAGACTGACCTGAAATGGAGACAGGCTCACCTGGCCTTGGCCGTGTGGAGGTTTTATAAATGTCCTAAGCATTTTTCCCTGAAACTTTGTACTTATGGAAACATGTATTTACACTGCTTATCTGTCAGCTGCGTGCATTTTCTCTACGTTATTTTGGATAATAGCGGTTGGTAATGGAATACATGTGGCTGTATCAACACTTGGAGAACTTCAAATCTGGATCTCTTTGACGGACAGAACAGTGGAAAGGCTTGATTGGCTATAGAGTTTTGTCGCCATCTAGTGGTCGTTCTTTTTAGGACTCCTCAAGACAGCTTTCAGTTGACAAACTGGCGACACTTCGACGCTGGAAAATTTGCAGTGCACCAGAACATATTTGCAGTAACTGCAGATACAGCAATACTTATCTGACATTTAAAGCCAGGTAGCCTCTCACCAGTCCACGCTAACTCACTGTGGACCTAACACTCACTCTGTTGGGTGACTCTTCCCGTAGAACCGGTGCTCGAGCAATAGACACAGTGCTCCGAGTTTTTCGGCGTAAGTGAGCCACGTCCCGTACTGCATCCAAGCCGGGTTAGCAGGTCCCTCACCCCCGATCATCAGAAACACTGGACCGCCAGGTTTGTAGAAACTGTCGTTCACAAAATACCTCTACCGAAAGAAGTTCACATGAGTTGCAAATATGATAATTAACTGTGGTATTGGTCCTGAATTACATGCATATAGTAGTTTACTTTAGTCCCGTGGCTATCCTGATGTGAAAAAACGTACCTGCTTCCACACCCTGGTATCAGCCCCGTTGAAATGGTCCAGTCTTTGGATGAACCACTGATCCTCAACGGTGTGTCTGTTTTCATTTGGTTCTGCGGAGAACTGATTTCTGAACCGACGGAAACCTTTGAAACGCGCGTCACAAGGAAAGCATGCAACACATGCAAGAATCGCTACAACTTTAAAAAGCCTAGGCACTTTGCCGAACAGAACAGAATTCCAAAAAGCCATCTTGATCCGAAACTGGGACAATGGCATGTGATATTTTGTGTACGCTCATGTGACAGCTGCAGGACTTCCCCTTTCAGTGGCATTCGGTCGCCATCTACCGCTAAGGATCACATAGATCTGATATAACGGCGGTACAGTGCGCTTTTTTAAATAATTCTTGCCGTTATGCAGAAAGGGCGTTTGTTTTCAAACTGAATCTGAGAGTACACTGGAGATATGTAGTTGCTTGATTTCTTCTTCTTGTAACCTCATCCCCTTCTCATTAACTGGTTTTATAATGTCATGCTGCATCCCTACGACAGGGGGCGGTACAGTCTCAGCAGTTTATTGACATCGAAATTTAAACAGGAGAAGAAGACACAACAACCGGCTGTGCAGTTACATTTTCAGAAAGAGTGAGACTATTAGCTATTGAAACGATGGAGGAGGCAAAGAACAAAGATAAAAAGAGCCCGGAAAAGACGGAGGAGAAAGACAAACAGCCTGCAGGAAAGGACAAAGAGAAGAAAGAGGAGCAAGAGTTGGTGAGTGAGAAATATATGCTGAAAAGCAGCACAAACTGAATACAGGGAGACGATTTTTACCTGAGTCACTGCCTTCCCGACAACATGGCTGAACGGGCCGTAGCATTTTAGCAGGCAAACAGACAATTAACTTCCTGGTAGAGCGAATTAAACCATACCAACGCAAACGCTCTTTCGTCTTTTTTATTGAATTGGATGCGATGTTGCTGTTTTGTATTTCTCAATGAACACATTTAGTCACATCTGTGCACACACGCAAGCTGTCAAAGTGTTAGCATAGCTAGCCAGTTCGCGGTAGGTCAGAGCTAGTGTGAATAGTTTTGCTATGCTAGCGCACAAGCGTGCAGTTGCACTTTTAGTTACAGTTAACTGCACGAAATCCTTGTAGTTTCATTTTTATTTACTGCCTAAAGCCTTATCAACTCTCCAAAGGTTTGCATTCAAAAAAGAGGATTACTGCAGAACGCAAGAGTAAGTTAGCAGCTTACCTGCGCGCTAACGGGAAAGCTTAACTACAACACGTAACCCAATGTAGTTCAACTGTCAGTTTTATGAATGTCGCCTATTTTGATGTATTTTATCTTTTGTAAAATGTTTAAGTTGTTTAAAACTTTTTTTATTGTGAATAAATTGTTTAATACTTGGCAGGGTTTCGCTTAACTGCTATTGTAGTAGCGTACATACGAAATGATAAACAATGACACGAAAATGTTCCATTTGTCAATGCACCCCTATTATGTGTATGAATGCGTAACCCACCGTGTATTACTGCTGTATTTATGTATTTGTTTATTCTTTTTTTGTGTAGTCGGAAGAGGATAAACAGCTTCAGGAAGAGCTGGAGCTCTTGGTAGAGAGATTGAGTGTGAGTATATGTGGTGTGTCATTCTTCCCATTGACTACACCGTCCGGTGTTGACACAGCCGTAACCTCGCTGACTTAACGCTCTCTTTTGCGTTTAATAATTTCCTTTTCATTCCGCTTCGGCTCTGAATCCTCTTTTGTCCTCTGGTCATCTCCTAGTCTATTATTCTCAATTCTACAATGCTGTTTGACAGAATGAAACAATGTTGAAACATCTAATAATACACTACTGTATCACTAAATCTCAACTAATGTTAGAAAATAACTTAGAGCTTGATGTTGATAGATGTTAGAATGGCAATTATTGTGCTAAAATGTCAGAAATCCTGATTATTATATTTAATTGGTTTTTTTTTTTCTCTTTGACTCTCAGGAGAAGGACACATCTCTCTACCATCCTGCACTTGAGGAGTTACGAAGACAGATCCGTTCCTCGACGACCTCTATGACCTCTGTGCCTAAACCACTCAAGTTCCTGCGACCTCACTATGCCAAGCTTAAGGAAATCTATGAGGGCATGGCCCCCGGGGAGAATAAGGTAAGTGTGTGCGGGTGTGCGTGTTTCCTTGCTTTTATAAAGAATAATTAGGATTTTATTAATTAGAGTTTAGAGAGTGAGTGCTCAGAGATAATCCTAGTCATCTAATATTACTGTGAGTGTGTACCAAAGTAACTGGATATACTGTTTTCATTGGAATCATCCACGTAACAGTTGTGCTCAGGATTCCAGTTTGATGTTATACTTAAATATGAATGCCCCCTCTCTCTCTCTCTCTCTCTCTCTCTCTCACTCGTGCTCTTCCTCTCTGACTCTTTCTCTTTGGTTATTTGATCAGCGTTTCTGTGCTGATGTGGTGTCAGTGCTGGCCATGACGATGAGCGGGGAGAGAGAGTGTCTGAAATATCGCCTGCTGGGCTCTCAGGAGGAGCTGGCGTCCTGGGGACACGAATACGTCCGGTACACACACACACACACATACACACACAGGATACATACATACATACATATGATAGCTCGGACATGTTTTTCCAACATACATGTCCAAACAACACACCTTTATTTTTGTGATTGATATGTGTGGATTTCGTGTAATACGTAAACAAAACGTTTGACCGTGACTCTTGTCATTTCTGAGAGAAATCCTCCAGCACCAGTTTGGATCTTTGGGCCTGTAGGTGTTGATGTGCTAACCTGTATCATTCTCTGTCTGTGTGTGCGCGTGTCTGTCTGTGTGCGTGTGCCTGTGTGCGTGTGTGTGTGTATGTGCGTGCGTGTGCGTGTGACAGGCACCTGGCAGGGGAGGTGGCGAAGCAGTGGCAGGAGATGGAGGAGGGTGATAAGGTGCAGCAGGAGATGGAGGAGGGTGATAAGGTGCAGCAGGAGACTCTGTTGAAGCTGGTGAAGGAGATCGTGCCGTATAACATGGCCCACAATGCTGAACATGAGGCCTGTGACCTGCTCATGGAGATCGAGAGACTGGACATGCTGGAGGACTACATCGACGAGAACGCTTATGCTAAAGTCTGCCTTTACCTCACCAGGTACACACACAAAAACACACACACAGAAACACACACACACACACTCTCACTCACTCACACTCAGATACAGGTTAGGCTAAAGTCTACCTCTACCTCACCAGGTTTATACACTCACACATATGTACATACACACTGTGTCTACCTCACCACACATCTAAACTCCCACATACACCTATATATTAGTATTCATATGTAAAGTGTCAGACTTTTGGCTTTGAGTCCTTGTAAACAGTAACGCAGGCTGAGGTAAATAGTGTCCTGTTATTTATTTATATTGTCGTCTAACTTCCTGAGTCAAAAAATAGCAATGTTAAAAGTGTTAAGACCCTGTGTTTGGGACTGTGTTTATGTTTTGAGGAGAATTTGTTGTTGAATATTGAAAGTCAAACTCTCTCTCTCTCTCTCTCTCTCTCTCTCTCTCTGTCTCTCTGTCTCTCTCTCTCTCTCTCTTTCTGTCTCTCTCTCTCTGTCTCTCTCTCTCTCTATCCCTGTCTCTCTCTCTCTCTCTCTCTCTCTCTCTGTCTGTCTGTAGTTGTGTGAGTTATGTTCCGGAGCCAGAGAACTCGGCCCTGCTGAAATGTGCTCTGAATATTTTCCGGAAATTCAACCGTTACCCAGAGGCCCTCAGACTTGCCCTGATGCTCAACGACGTGGAGCTGGTCGAGAACATCTTCACCTCCTGCAAAGACATGTGAGAGAGACACACACACACAGAGCAAAGACATGTGAGACACACACACACACACAGAGCAAAGACATGTGAGACACACACACACACACAGAGCAAAGACATGTGAGATACACACACACACACACACACACACACACATACATACAGAGACACATGCATTGCCCTAACATACATAATCAGACAAACAGACTCCTCTCTGCTTCATTTCAGTGTGATTCACTGTCTTGTGTCTGTGTTCAGGCAGCTCTTTGCCAGGTTGTGAAACGATTACCTCTTATGAATATTAATCAGTGAATCTGAATTTTATTTTTTGTTTTTTTCCCTCCCTCTCTCTGGGTGTGTTGGTGCATGTGTCTCTGTGTGCGATGTGTGTGCGTGTGCGTGTGTGTAGTGTGGTTCAGAAGGAGATGGCGTTTATGCTGGGCAGACACGGTATGTTCCTGGAGCTGAATGAAGATGTGGAGGACTATGAGGACCTGACCGAGATCATGTCCAATGTCCAACTCAACAGCAACTTCTTGGCCCTCGCCAGAGAGGTAGGACACACACACTCATGCAGACGCAGAGAGATACATCTCACACACACACACACAGAGAGAGGGAGAGTGAGAGAGAGCACAGAGAGGGAAGGGGTGTGTGTTTTGGATAAAGGTCGATACAGTAACTGTATGCGTGAGAGTGGAAGTAGTGAGTATATTACAGCGTTTTAGCCACTGCCTCCTGAAAATGGAAGCAGTGTGACAAGCATGCAGCTGAGCAGGTCCCGGCAGGCCGAGTCTCAGGGCATTTCCCTCCTACAGCAGCTCAGAAACAGGAACTCTCATCAGAGACTGCTATTTGAGAGTGGTCCGTCAAGTTCTGGGTTTGTTTTTGGGGTTTTTCTGTAGCATTGTTTACAGTTCAAGATGTAGAAACATTGGCACAAAAGTACTGGCACATGTTGCTCTGCAGTGGCATAAACACTTTCACTGTAAGATACAGAAATGGTTCATAGAAGGAACTCGGGTTCCATCCTGGTTCCAGGTACTAGTGGAACAGACCACATGTAAAAGGAAGGATGGGGAAAGGAGGCTGTGTGCAGCTCAGACGGGGTGTGTGTGTGTGTGTCTGTGTGTGTGTGTGGTTAACGGTACCGCTTTCTCTCTCTCTCTCTGTACAGTTGGACATCATGGAGCCCAAAGTGCCGGACGACATTTATAAAACCCATCTGGAGAACAACAGTAAGACACGCCCCCTTCATTTCATTCTCTCTCTCTCTCTCTCTCTCTCTCTCTCTCTCTTTCTCCCCAATTCTCTCTTTCTTCCCAATTCTCTCTTTCTTTCTTTTCCCTGATAGCAGCGTGACAGTAATTAATCAGCTCAGTAGTTGGACGACTTTCTTTTTCTGTTTCTTTACATTTGTCACCTGTTTTTTTGTTGTTGGTTTTTTTTTTGCATACTTCTAATTCCATTTTTCTCTCTTTCTCTGTGTGTGTGTGTGTGTGTGTTTGTCAGGGTTTGGGAGCAGTGGTTCTCAGGTAGATTCAGCGCGTATGAATCTGGCCTCCTCATTTGTAAACGGCTTTGTAAACGCGGCGTTCGGTCAGGACAAACTCCTCACTGAGGATGGAAACAAGTGGCTGTACAAGAACAAGGACCACGGTGAGAGCACACACACTAAGGCTTTTACACAGAAACAGTCAGAAAACACCAACACTGTTACACAGAAACAGTCAGAAAACACTAACACTGTTACACAGAAACAGTCTGAAAACACCAACACTGTTACACAGAAACAGTCAGAAAACACTAACACTGTTACACAGAAACAGTCTGAAAACACCAACACTGTTACACAGAAACAGTCAGAAAACACTAACACTGTTACACAGAAACAGTCTGAAAACACCAACACTGTTACACAGAAACAGTCAGAAAACACCAACACTGTTACACAGAAACACTCAGAAAACACTAACACTGTTACACAGAAACAGTCTGAAAACACCAACACTGTTACACAGAAACACTCAGAAAACACTCATGCTCTTACACAGAAACAGACAGAAAACACTTATGCTCTTACACAGAAACAGTCTGACTGTATGATCAGCATGGCGTCTGAGTTAATGTCACGTACAGCATTGTGTGCTGAAATCAACTCGGCAAGCATTTGCAATGTCTACACACACATACACACACACTCTCACACACACACACTCATATATACATACACACATTTATAGTCGCAGAGGTATGAATGTTGGGGTTTTTTTTGTTTAATCTCTTTCATACAGCTTTAATTGTATTACATTCTATTGTTTGTTGATGTTGTTGATAAATACCAAAATAAAATGTCAGTTGATGCCTTTTTGTTTGTTTGTTTTTTTTTTAATTTACTGCAGCTGTAGAATGTGATATGTGTCTGTTATATTAAGCCGTTTGTGTGTGTGTGTGTGTGTGCCTGTCTCTCTCTCTGTGATTGTGTGTGTGTGTGTGTGTGCCTGTCTCTCTCTCTGTGATTGTGTGTGTGTGTGTGTAGGCATGCTGAGTGCGGCAGCGTCTCTCGGGATGATCTTGCTGTGGGATGTGGATGGTGGTTTGACTCAGATTGATAAATATCTCTACTCGTCTGAAGACTACATCAAGGTACACACATAAACAAACATAGAGCAAAGCAGTAAGAAATATATATTCAAATGAGAACAACAGAAACTGGGATATCGAAAACAAGTTTAGGTATATAAACACCCCCTGAACTGGTCTCTGTCTCTGTCTCTGTCTCACCCTCTCTCCCTGCCTGTCTGTGTGTGTGTGTGTGTGTGTGTGTGTGTGTGTGTTTAGTCTGGAGCTCTGTTGGCGTGTGGGATAGTGAACTCTGGTGTGAGAAATGAGTGTGACCCAGCCCTCGCTCTGCTCTCTGACTACGTCCTTCACAACAGCAACATCATGAGAATCGGAGCCATCTTTGGGTAAGACACCCCAATAACCAGCCATGTTTGAGTAAGACACCCCAATAACCAGCCATGTTTGGGTAAGACACCCCAATAACCAGCCATGTTTGGGTAAGACACCCCAATAACCAGCCATGTTTGGGTCAGGCACCCCAATAACCAGCCATGTTTGGGTCAGGCACCCCAATAACCAGCCATGTTTGGGTAAGACACCCCAATAACCAGCCATGTTTGGGTAAGACACCCCAATAACCAGCCATGTTTGGGTAAGACACCCCAATAACCAGCCATGTTTGGGTAAGACACCCCAATAACCAGCCATGTTTGGGTAAGACACCCCATTAACCAGCCATGTTTGGGTCAGACACCTCAATAACCAGCCATGTTTGGGTCAGACACCTCAATAACCAGCCATGTTTGGGTCAGACACCTCAATAACCAGCCATGTTTGGGTCAGGCACCCCAATAACCAGCCATGTTTGGGTAAGACACCTGTATGTCACTGGTTGTAAACTGGTGTTAATTTGGGTTTGCCCTGTGTAGACTGGGCCTGGCGTATGTCACTGGTTGTAAACTGGTGTTAATTTGGGTTTGCCCTGTGTGTAGACTGGGCCTGGCGTATGCAGGCTCCAACAGAGAGGACGTCCTGTCACTGCTGCTGCCCGTCATGGGAGACTCCAAATCCAGCATGGAGGTGAGTATGTGCGCCTGTGTGTATAAACAACAGTTTTGATGCGATACCTGCAGTAAGCTGTTGTTGTGCTACCTGAACACACAGTACCCTGTACTATAGCCAGACTCCATTTAACTGCACCTGAGTGTACCCTACTAAACTCCACTGTGTGGGATTAGACCTGTTCTAAGACACATATATGCTGTGCTGCATTATAGAGTAGTTGTGCTGCACTGAACTGTTGTTATGTTGCGCTATGGTAAACTGTACTATTTTATGCTGCACTAGTACTGTACTAAAACTAGTACTGTGTGTGTGTGTGTGTGTGTGTGTGTAGGTTGTGGGCGTCACAGCTCTGGCCTGTGGGATGATTGCCGTGGGGTCGTGTAACGGTGACGTAACGTCTACCATCGTTCAGACCATCATGGAGAAGAGTGAACAGGAGCTGAAAGACACCTACGCTCGCTGGCTCCCCTTAGGCCTTGGACTCAACCACCTGGGTAAACAACAACAACAATAACAGAAATGTCAGTAATACACACCCACATACAGGCAGTGACTCCCAGGCCTGAAACTCAACCACATCAGTCATAAACAGCAGGGCTGTCTTCTACAGAGCAGGGTTACTCAGCTAGACACGTGATTCAGGTCACAGGTCAAGACTGCTCAGCTGTTATTTAACTCTGTTGTGTTGTATATGGCTTGTCTAACTCTGTTGTGTTGTGTTGTGTATGGCTTGTCTAACTCTGTAGTGTCGTGTTGTGTTGTGTATGGCTTGTCTAACTCTGTGTCGTGTTGTGTATGGCTTGTCTAACTCTGTTGTTTCGTGTTGTGTATGGCTTGTAAACTCTGTTGTGTTGTGTCGTGTAAGGCTTGTCTAAGTGTGTTGTGTTGTGTCGTGTATGGCTTGTCCAACTCTGTTGTGTTGTGTAGGGCTTGTCTAACTCTGTTGTGTTGTGTTGTGTTGTGTGTGTCAGGTAAAGGCGAGGCCATTGAGACCACCCTGGCTGCTCTGTTGTGTTGTGTTGTGTTGTGTTGTGTAGGGCTTGTCTAACTCTGTTGTGTTGTGTTGTGTGTGTCAGGTAAAGGCGAGGCCATTGAGACCACCCTGGCTGCTCTGTTGTGTTGTGTTGTGTTGTGTTGTGTTGTGTAGGGCTTGTCTGACTCTGTGTTGTGTGTGTCAGGTAAAGGCGAGGCCATTGAGACCATCCTGGCTGCTCTGTTGTGTTGTGTTGTGTAGGGCTTGTCTAACTCTGTTGTGTTGTGTTGTGTTGTGTGTGTCAGGTAAAGGCGAGGCCATTGAGACCACCCTGGCTGCTCTGTTGTGTTGTGTAGGGCTTGTCTAACTCTGTTGTGTTGTGTTGTGTTGTGTTGTGTAGGGCTTGTCTAACTCTGTTGTGTTGTGTTGTGTTGTGTGTGTCAGGTAAAGGCGAGGCCATTGAGACCACCCTGGCTGCTCTGTTGTGTTGTGTTGTGTTGTGTAGGGCTTGTCTAACTCTGTTGTGTTGTGTTGTGTGTGTCAGGTAAAGGCGAGGCCATTGAGACCACCCTGGCTGCTCTGTTGTGTTGTGTAGGGCTTGTCTAACTCTGTTGTGTTGTGTTGTGTTGTGTGTGTCAGGTAAAGGCGAGGCCATTGAGACCACCCTGGCTGCTCTGTTGTGTTGTGTTGTGTTGTGTAGGGCTTGTCTAACTCTGTTGTGTTGTGTTGTGTGTGTCAGGTAAAGGCGAGGCCATTGAGACCACCCTGGCTGCTCTGTTGTGTTGTGTTGTGTTGTGTAGGGCTTGTCTAACTCTGTTGTGTTGTGTTGTGTGTGTCAGGTAAAGGCGAGGCCATTGAGACCACCCTGGCTGCTCTGTTGTGTTGTGTTGTGTTGTGTTGTGTTGTGTTGTGTAGGGCTTGTCTAACTCTGTTGTGTTGTGTTGTGTGTGTCAGGTAAAGGCGAGGCCATTGAGACCACCCTGGCTGCTCTGTTGTGTTGTGTAGGGCTTGTCTAACTCTGTTGTGTTGTGTTGTGTTGTGTTGTGTAGGGCTTGTCTAACTCTGTTGTGTTGTGTTGTGTTGTGTGTGTCAGGTAAAGGCGAGGCCATTGAGACCACCCTGGCTGCTCTGTTGTGTTGTGTTGTGTTGTGTAGGGCTTGTCTAACTCTGTTGTGTTGTGTTGTGTGTGTCAGGTAAAGGCGAGGCCATTGAGACCACCCTGGCTGCTCTGTTGTGTTGTGTTGTGTTGTGTAGGGCTTGTCTAACTCTGTTGTGTTGTGTTGTGTGTGTCAGGTAAAGGCGAGGCCATTGAGACCACCCTGGCTGCTCTGTTGTGTTGTGTTGTGTTGTGTTGTGTTGTGTTGTGTTGTGTAGGGCTTGTCTAACTCTGTTGTGTTGTGTTGTGTGTGTCAGGTAAAGGCGAGGCCATTGAGACCACCCTGGCTGCTCTGTTGTGTTGTGTTGTGTTGTGTTGTGTTGTGTTGTGTAGGGCTTGTCTGACTCTGTTGTGTTGTGTTGTGTGTGTCAGGTAAAGGCGAGGCCATTGAGACCACCCTGGCTGCTCTGCAGGTGGTGCCCGAGCCGTTTCGCAGCTTCGCCAACACGCTGGTGGACATCTGTGCATACGCCGGTCAGTCCCCCGCCGGGCATCGGTCACGTCTGACATCATCATCAACAACACACACCACACACACACACAGCCTTCAAGGCTGCTCCACACTTTCTTTGTTTAAGTTTAATATTTTAGCCCACCACTCTCTCACACTCACGCTCTCTCTCTCTCACACACTCTCTCTCTCTCTCTCTGTCTCTCTCTCTCTCACACACTCTCTCTCTCTCTGTCTCTCTCTCTCTCACACACTCTCTCTCTCTCTCTCTCTCTCTCTCTCTCTCTCTCTCTCTCTCTCTCTCTCTCTCTCTCTGTCTCTCTCACTCTCTCTCTCTCTCTCTGTCTCTCTCACTCTCTCTCTCTCTCTCTCTCTCTCTCTCTCTCTGTCTCTCTCACTCTCTCTGTCTCTCTCTCTCTCTCACACACACACACTCACTCTGTCTCTCACTCTCTCTCACTCTCTCTCTCTGTCTCTCTCTCTCTCTCACACACACACACTCACTCTCTCTCTCTGTCTGTCTCTCTCTCTCTCTCTCTCAGGCTCTGGGAACGTTCTGAAAGTTCAGCAGTTGCTCCATATCTGCAGTGAACACTACGACACTAAAGAGAAAGAGGATGACAAGGACAAAAAAGATAAAAAAGACAAAGAAAAAAAAGAGAGCTCAGCAGACATGGGCTCCCACCAGGTGTGTGTGTGTGTGTGTGTGTGTGTGTGTGTGTGTTTATTGATGGCACTGATGGTGACAGACAGGGATGAACTGTGGTGTTATTATTGAATAACCATTTTAAAACTGACAGTCCGCCATCTCTGTACTATCAGGTGTTAGCACAGGGGTCTCAAACTCCGGTCCTGGAGGGCCGGGGTCCTGCTGATTTTTGTTTTCACCTCTTAGTTACCTGTTGGTTTTCACCTTGAAAACAGGTGTGGACACTCTTCAGCCAATCAGAGATTCTATTTAGTTGATCTACAAGAAAAACAGCAGGACCAGAGTTTGAGACCCCTGTGTTAGCATATCCCTGCTAGGCCCCACTGTAGAGCTCTGTCCTGTGGGTTGTTATTTTGTTGTTATTGTGATAGTAATTGATGGTTGTGCTCTCTTCTGCCCCCCCCTGCAGGGTGTGGCGGTGTTGGGTATTGCACTTATTGCTATGGGAGAGGAGATTGGGTCTGAAATGGCTCTCAGGACATTTGGCCATCTGGTTAGTAAAGAGGAAACTTCCCTCAACGTGAAAACATTCTTCTGTCTAACCTAAAAACCTCTTCATTTTCTTCTCCTTCCCTCTCTCTCTCTCTCTCCTTTTTTGCTTTTCTCAATACTTGATTCCCACACTAACCCTCTCCCCCGGTGTGTGTGTAGCTGAGGTACGGGGAGCCCACTCTGAGACGGGCTGTTCCCTTGGCATTGGCTCTGATCTCCGTGTCCAACCCCAGACTGAACATCCTGGACACGCTCAGTAAATTCTCCCACGATGCCGACCCTGAGGTGTCACACAATTCCATCTTCGCCATGGGTATGGTGGGCAGCGGTGAGTGCCACAGGAAACTGCTCTGTCTCTCTCTCTCTCTCTCT
>NC_044500.1:5856226-5883726 GCF_902362185.1 Chanos chanos | reverse complement strand
TATAAATGTTTGTCAGTAAATATGTTTGTACCCATGCAGTTCTTTCATTACTATACACTTCAGTTTATCCCTGAGTGTGAGCGGTTTTTCTTTAAATTCAAAGAAATTCCTGCGTGCTCAACTGACTCAAGTAAATAGGTTACTAACCCAGAGTACCATAGCTAGCCTAGCCTAGCGTAGCCAGCTAGCGGGAGAGGTCTACTGACCGGCTTTGAAACACTGTTTGATGTAATTATACATAGACGGTGTACTTTTTGCCAGTTACTACACATTTCTGTTTTTACAAACTGTTAGCATTTTGATATCGCTCCAGGGTGCATGTTTTCTTGGATTATCTGATTTTGAATACGATTTACCGGCTATGCCTGCCGTTAGCCCAAAAGAACGTTAACCTGCCTGATAGCAAGGTCTGTTTAAGATTGTGGGCTAGTTACCTGACAGCTTATGTATGGTAGGGGTTTTAAGTTCGATTAAAGCGGTGTTCGTGGTCCAACTGTCACCTCTATATCTGGGTAAGTCTATTTAAATACGCAAGCATAGTTAAGCATGACTACGGGGTAGTTCTTCATGTTCGTCATACATGTTGGACGTGGTAATGGTGAAACAATTCCTGTTTTAAGTTGACCGACCTGTCACCAAGTTAGTTAGGACGCAAGACACAAGGCCTAGGAATGTAAAATTATTAAAAATTAACCGGTTCCAACGCGTATTGCCGCTTCTTGCGTAATGACAATAACAATATGGCTTTCGTCAAATCTAGAATGTATGCAGTTTAGAGGAATTCTCCAGTTGTCTGGGTCTCACGGCGAACAGATAAATTATCACAACTGAGTCATGCACTGGTGATCTGTAAATCGTGGTCTACAGAATCATTGTCACTAAAGCATTTGTAATCGTGTAGCAGAAGACGAATATCACACAACTTTGGCCGAGGAATCATTTTTCCACAAGAAAGTCAAGTTCAATGTTTTGACTGAGCAATTCACAATCGTCACTTATATTTATTCATCTCACCTGTAGGGTGTGATTAGTCACCTTGATTACTAATGGCTGTTATATGTCTAAGAATCATAATCTGGTTATTTTTGCGATCGTGATTCAAGGTATGTGTAGACAAGGGAGTTGTCTTTTGACAAGTATCACTATGATTGAACTTAACCTCATCTTGGAGAGAAACGTAATCTCATCTTGGAGAGACACGTATTCTTGCATACGCCGATGGAAATCGTGGTTTATGCACGTATTGAATGGCATTTTTAAACGTTCTGGGGTTTATATGAAATTTCGAGAATGACACGTCAACAAGCCGTAATGAGTCTAGGGCCGTGCGAAGCTCATCAGCAGAATACACGTGTCAGCATTCATCCACAAAAACGATTGATATTTCAGTCTATTATATTCTATTAATAGTCGGAATTACTTCTTATCGGGCTAAGTAAGTCTAGCGACCACTTCATCTAATTCCGTATTATGCAATATAGACTGTGGACATGCTACACTGATAGCTAACTGCATAGCCTGTATAGCAATAGCTCACATATTGAGAAAGAATTGTCAGTGCTAGGTGTACATTCCTAGGTTGTCTCCAGTATCGCCACTGAGAACGTGTATATCACTGATTTCATTCAGTATTGTTTGTTTCAGTAAATATGTATGTGTGTGAGAGGGAGCTTTTTTACTTAGTTGGGGTCGGCCACTGGTAGATAAGCATGCCAGAGATTAGCTGGCAAGAGAAGCCGGCTTTTTGAGCTTGTGTGTATGTGGTTTGTGTGTGTGTCTGTGCGTGCGCACTTGTCCGCGTCTGCGCGCGCCAAAGCAGCACCCACGTGGTTTCACTCTCTCTCTCTCGAGCGTTCACACAGAGCGAGAGAGAGAGACGCCTTGCGACCAAACATGGCGACGTGCTGCACCGTTGTACATGCTTACTGCACGTCTCGCTTTACCGGACCGTGACTGTGAGTGACTACAACCTAGAGCCAGTGAACGACATGGTTCTGTGTCGTATCAAGCGTGTGTGTGTGTGTGTACGCTGGTGTATATGTGGTTATTGTTTTAGAGGATTGATGCAGTGAAGTTCGGACACCTGTTTTAATGCAGTTCTTCGTGTGTGCTCATAAATGGAGTACAACGCAGTAACTTCAATACTTTAAATACCTTTGATATTTTAGTTACGTAAATGCCTCTGCCATCTCATCAATGAGGTGACCAGATTTATGACACAAAAGAATAATCTTGTCATGCGTGGAGGTGTATCTTGTACTCTGCATTGTAACGACTTGCGGATATCATGCCGAAACTGCCTATAATTAAAACTGAGAGACGTTGAAACTAAACACTGAAAAGAAATAAAAATAAAAAGTTTTGAAAACAGTGAAACCAACACCATTCAGTTGTGTTACTCTGATAATATTAACAGACACGTTAAAACAGCACAAAGTGTTAAAACTTGCTCTTTGTTGCTAGTACTGATTTAACCCATGTTTAGTCAAATAGCTGTTTCTGAATAGCCTGTCTTACATTTTCTTAGCTGCGTTTAGGGCTAGACAAAGTTAGCAGGACTTGTAACAACCGGACTGTTAGTGTCCTTTTAATACCAATAGTAAGAGAAGCAGTTAGAAGCAAGTTTAGATACGCTCTGAACAGTGTTGCTAATATTTTAAACTTCATGTGTTTGAAATCGTTCCCAAGATAGATTGACCCAGGTACACGGCTCTTAAAACGGGGAGTGTCCCCACAAGTTCTGGATGTTTGGTCAGTCTGGAAGCTGGTATGTCAGCGGTCATAACCGAAGATTGTATACATATCAGTGTTGTGCTGGTAAGTCAGCTGGATAGGTGTGTATCAGCTGACACACAGGCAACTGTACTTTTTTTAGGGGGGTGGGGTGGGGTGGGGTGGGGTGGGGGGGGGGGTGGGTAGTAATTTATCTTTTTGTTCTTTGGGAACAAATTTTGTGTCAGGAGCCTCAGCTGTGAAATGTGAACATGTTCCACTGGTTTGTCTTCTCCAGAGAACATGAAGCTGAAACCTGAAGAGTTTTGGCAAGTTATCACAGTGGCACCAACTAAGCCTGAAACTCTCATTCTTTAATACACACACACGCAAACTTGTGGAGACACATACGACCCTTAGTTAAGTGTTTTGGCATGTGTGCACGTGTAGAGGCTGTAGAAACAGGCCGTGCTGATGATATAATGTAGTGGTAGTCATGGCTGCAGACATTGTGTTTTTTGTACTTGAGCAGGTGTTAAGTCTAATTCTGTAGCAGGTCTTACAGATCATGTGATTGAGAACTCATCCAGTCCAGTCTTTGCTACAAAACACCTGGTTTTGACCGATTAGGCCTAGTTCAGCGTTTCTCTCTCTGAAATTTCGTCCGGTGTGTCGGTTAGCCGCAAAGCAGTGTTTTAGTGGCACTGAGCGATGCTTAAGCAATGGTTTGATGTAACCAACTCATAAACAGGCTGTAGCCCACCAACTCATAGGCTATACACATAACAGTCCACAGGCTGCATTCAAACACAGGCAGTGCAGGCTTATAGCTTGCTGAAACATAGGTCGTATTCAAACACAGGCTGTCATTTATGAAACACATGCTCAATCACAGGCTGCAGAGCACTCAGCAAGGCTGTACTCAACCATGAGCAGGAGCCCTCTAGAACACAGGCTGTACTCAACCATGAGCAGGAGCCCTCTAGAACACAGGCTGTACTCAACCATGAGCAGGAGCCTTCTAGAACACAGGCTGTACTCAACCATGAGCAGGAGCCCTCTAAAACACAGGCTGTACTCAACCATGAGCTGAAGCCTTCTAAAACACAGGCTGTACTCAACCATGAGCAGGAGCCCTCTAGAACACAGGCTGTACTCAACCATGAGCAGGAGCCTTCTAGAACACAGGCTGTACTCAACCATGAGCTGAAGCCTTCTAAAACACAGGCTGTACTCAACCATGAGCAGGAGCCCTCTAGAACACAGGCTGTACTCAACCATGAGCAGGAGCCCTCTAGAACACAGGCTGTACTCAACCATGAGCTGAAGCCTTCTAAAACACAGGCTGTACTCAACCATGAGCCGTAGCCATCCACAGGCTGTTGCGTTTCTCTTGATTGGCTGACTGGAGCTGACCTTTCCCCTCTTCTCTAAAAAAGAATGTAGCTAAAGTTTCCTTGTAAAGGGGAAGTGTGCTGCTGGAGGCCTGTTGGTTTTAACTCTCATGCATGCTGCAGGACTGGCCCTCTGCAAACTGCACCTGACAAGCAGTCCACAGACTCGAGCCTCATGTAGTAAGTAATTATGGTATGTGAGAATGCTGCAAGGGACACACACACACAATTTTTTTCTGTCAGAAACAGGGCGTCTGGGTGTGGCTTGATTTCATCCGAACCGTCTAAAATTTGACATCTTCCTTGTCCTCTGGTTTGTGCCACGTATGATGATATCTTTTGCCGTCTTGGGTTAAGTCAGGAATGGTTAGTCTCCTTTTGGACCAGTGTGGGATAGTGATCCTGCGGCTCATCTTTCTCGCGTGCTCGCTCTCTGATAATCTCTCTCTCTCTCTCTTTCTCTCTCTCTCTTTCTCTCTCTCTCTTTCTCTCTCTCTCGCTCTCTCTCTCTGGTCCTGTGGTAAAACGAGAAAACTAGCCTCACCCACCTGGTGCAACCTCCGTTGTCGGGGTCACCTAGTCGACCCTGATGGTGGTGCAGTGTTTTCTGGGCGTCTCTCTCATTCTACACCAGTCCTGTCTGCTTCTGGCCCGACATAAAATGTACACCTCTGTCTCGCGAGAAGTTGTGGCCTCTCTCTGCTCACGTATGAAAATGAGAAATGAAGCTGTTTTTTTTTTCTTCTTTTTCTTTGTCGGCAGCCAGGAGGAGACTCTAACTGTTTGTTAAAATGAGCTAAACAGGCTTATGGGGCATAGGCTTTGGTCTGCGGTGAATTTGTATTTAAAAAAATGCTGGTGCGGCGGTGCATGTGCCAACCTCATGGTGGAGGAAACACATGGTGTTGGTGGCGGCAGCGGTGATGTTTTATGGTAGGTTGATAGTGTCGGGTGTTTGTGTGGGTGTTTTTCTAACGGTAAATTAGCAAGATTTGGACATGGTCAGAGGAGAGGAAGAAAGTGTCCTAGCATTTGCCCTAGTTATATTTACATTAGTGGACTGGTATACTCTGTCATTTCTAAGGCCAAAGGAGTGACTCTGTCCCTTCTGTACTAAGATGGCTGCACAGTATGTCCTGTGCTTAGCTTTCTGTACAGCAGCTCCTGTGCTTAGCTGGCTGTATAGCGCCGCCAGGCTCCTGTGACAGGGTGATACAGTTTCACACCTGGCTTTTTTTTACCCGTCTGACCGACTGGGCCCTGTCTCGGTCGTCTTACGTGGCTCCCTTTTCTCACTTCTAATAGGAAAGAATGCTTTGAAGCAGTACCACACAGGCTTCTATTTTTCCCCATAGAGAGCCCAATAAGAGAGCAAAGGTCAAAGGTCACAAGGAAAGGGGGCACTGAAGAGTAGTGGAACGGGGCCGATGTTTCAGAAACAGAAAAGAGCCGTGACTGGCTGCTCGTGCTTACCTGTTCAGGTAGAGATCTCCTGTCAGAATGGCTTGGCTGTTTTAACTCTTGAGCCCAGATTCATGTGCTAAACTGTGACTTTGGGTGACTGAAGTTATGTAAACATGCGTAGGGGACAGATGTGTGATGTAACATTCAGTTGGAGTTGGAAATACAATTCAAATAGAAATGCTGTGTCAAAGTAGGACCTTCCCAGCAGAGAGGAGACCATCCCTGACTCATGCCACGGTGCGGTCTGACTGTCTGTGAAGTCCTGTTCCGTGAGGTGTCCTCCCAAAATATCGGTTTTGTTCTTCCATATCTCTGGAGGTGCTATCTGTCTCCCTGTGTGTGTGTGTGTGTGTGTGAGAGAGAGACCGAGAGAGTGACTGATCTTGTTTGGACATAAAAGTCATACATTACTCACACATTCATGATTGCAGAATCGTTTAACGTGGCTTAACCGCTGCGGAAACACCGTTGCCCACAGCAACAGAGGCTCCAAAGGTCTGACTCCGCATGAGGGTGTTCTGTGTTCTGTTTGGAACTCTCCAAAATGACAAACTCTGTGTGTGTGTGTGTGTGTGTGTGAGAGAGAGAGAGTGTGATAAATAAGAGGGAGAGAGATTAATTTAATTAAACATCAGTATTCCTGGCAGTTCTGGGTTCTTATATGGACTTCTTCACTATTTGAATTGGCCGGCAGTCTAAATAAAACACGTCTGTCTTAGATGGGTACTTTGTTTGCATTGTTGAGTTAGACTGCATGTCAGAAAAGACCAGAACCATGTTACGGAAGCGTGACGGCGGCGTGAGCCTTTAAATAACAGGGACATTTTAATAATCGTTAAAGTGTATCATAACAAACACTGCCGCTGAAATGAAAGGCAAAGCGTGTGACTGTGATAATCAGCGTTTAGCTTTGAGTGTTAGACCTCAGCTGTACAGCAGGTAGATTTCAGGGTTACGCAACTTGGCCTTGCTGAACCCCCCCCCCCCCCCTTTCCAAATCTTTTCGTGTGTGACGTGCATAGGGTAGTGTTCTCATGTTGCGTGCGTGTGTGTGTTTTTCAACCCTGTAGTCTATATTTGGGTGTGAGTTTGGGGGGGGGGGGGGGGCTCTAAGGTTGTAGATGGACTTTTAAGAAGATGTAGCACCATGTCTTCTACAGCATTGCTGTAAGACAGACTAGCCGCTGTTTAAGTTTAATGACGGGGTGCAGTTAGCATAATGTGTCAGGATGGACCTATGACTATGACTAGAGAGAAATAATGTGGATGTTAACACATGTGGATCCTCGCTGGGCACATGTCCTGGTGTTAATGGGTTGATTGGGTGAAAAGACATGGGCAGATACCAGGACATGGTAACGCTGTTAGGCAGGGTTAGTTAGACTGACACTCAAAGCCTGGCATTCCTACAGGTTTTACCTGTGGGGAACGGACTTACTGGTGCGGTTTTGTACCTGTGGGGAACGGACTTACTGGTGCGGTTTTGTACCTGTGGGGAAAGGACTTACTGGTGCGGTTTTGTACCTGTGGGGAACGGACTTACTGGTGCGGTTTTGTACCTGTGGGGAACGGACTTACTGGTGCGGTTTTGTACCTGTGGGGAAAGGACTTACTGGTGCGGTTTTGTACCTGTGGGGAAAGGACTTACTGGTGCGGTTTTGTACCTGTGGGGAACGGACTTACTGGTGCGGTTTTGTACCTGTGGGGAAAGGACTTACTGGTGCGGTTTTGTACCTGTGGGGAAAGGACTTACTGGTGCGGTTTTGTACCTGTGGGGAAAGGACTTACTGGTGCAGTTTTGTACCTGTGGGGAAAGGAACTTATTGGTGGAGTTTCATATCTTAGTTCTGTGTTGTGTTGACTTACTGTTGGTGTTTTTTATTTTTTAATTTTTTATTTTTGTTTGTATCTATGGTGACTGGACCTACTGGTTGTGGTTTATATCTGTGGTGACTGGACTTACTGGTGGAGTTTTATATCTTAGTTCTGTGAAATATGGACTTACTGCTGGTGTTTTTTGTATCTGCGGTGACTGGACTTACTGGTTGTATTTTATATCTATGGTGACTAGGGCTGTAACTAATGACTATTTTGACAGTCAAATAATCTATCGATTATTGAAACGAATAATCAGCTATTTGGATTATGAATTGCACGATTACTCAGTGGCTCTTATTTAGCTATCAGCTTTTAAATTTAGCTTGAGGGTGTCTTTGGCATGTGCTAACTAACAATAAAGACAATAAAGATGAATTCTTCATTTAAAAATACGTCTTTTAATGAACTTTCCTGCCGATACAAAAGATAAATAAAAATTCCAACATCCATCTTTTTCTGTCAAACCAAGGAGAAGCAAAGTATCAGCAGTAAAATATAACAGAACTACAGCAGTTTTCTCTTCATCAAATAAATCAAACAGTCCATCTTAATTTAAAAGAAAGAAACAAGAGGGTGAGGACAGACAAGTGCACCCTGTGCTTTGTGCATTCTGTGGTCCACACTCTGTTGCAACTACATTAGGCTACATGTCAGTCACAGTTTTGTATTAAAACGGAGGAAAGTCAGCATCTCCACATGGTCTCGTGAGAGGCTTGCTCTCTCATGAGAGCAGACGTTCCCCGCTGCAGAGAAGATGTGCTCTGACGAGGTGGATGTTGCAGGAATGCCCAGAAAAGATCTTGCCAGCTTTGATAGTATGGGAAAATGTTCCCCTCATTGTCCCTCCACCATCTGAGAGGGTCTTCCTTTTTGGGTATCGCTGGCTCTGCGAAGTACATCTCCATCCTGATCGGTCAATTACGGCATCCTATGGTCTGTTATTTCTGAATACTAGATGCCGCTATAGATGCTCATGAATTCTGTCGTTATATGAAATACAAATTGCTGTTCTGCGTGTGTGTGTGCGCGCGCATGTGCGTGTGAGAGTGAGTGAATGTGTGTGTGTGTGAGAGAGAGAGAGAAACACTTGTACCTTCAGAAAGGTTGTTTCATATTTCTTTTCCATCAAGTGAATGAAATGAGTTCTGGACGTAAGGGTGTATTCAGGGTTGAATTGCCTTTCTTGAATTTCTTGAAACCCTTCATCAACCATGGACAGTGGTCTCATATCCTTGACCAGAATGGTACGGAGTGATTCAGCGAGGGCAGTCGCTTGCTGGGGAGTACAAGTCTGCCTCCTCTGAAGAAAGCCATCCATGGTAGCATGACTGGCACAGCTCCTCTTTGGACTGCATTTGATCTAGGGCTGCACAATTTGGGGAAAATATCTAATTGCGATTTTTCTGACTGATATCGCGATTGCGATTTGACTCGCGATATAATTTTTTTTAAAGTCAAGCCTCAGTTCAATATTCATTGCGTAATAGATTTAAAACATGAGATTGAGCATTACCACAAGATACCATCAAAATATTACCTGCTCTATGTTCTAATGCAAGGATGAGAACTTAAAGATATTGCTTCCAACGTGTAGGCTATTTATTACATTTTTTTTATTACACGGCTTTGTTGAATACTCGATTCTTATCGGTCAATTATGGCATCCTATGGTCTGTTATTTCTGAATACTAGATGCCGCTATGGATGCAGTTCTGATCATTGACGGACTATCATGTGTTTGTTGTTGATGGGCATATACTTAATCGCCTTGGGTCACTTCTGATTGGTGAGCATTACTGGTACACGAGGAGCATGGCGTTTGTGATTGGTGAGCATGACTGTCACACAAGGAGCGCGGCATGAATTTGTAAAACCATTGACGAGACAGTTTAAACCCTGGGTCAAACGTGCTGCATAACTTCTATCCTAAATCGCAGCCCTTGTGATTTGCTAATCGCATTGTTTCAAATCGCGATTTCGATTTGAAACCGATTAATCATTCAGCCCTAATTTGATTTACAATGACATATTTGTCAAGCAAAAGAGTAACATTACTCTTTTAAACTCCAATACTCCATTAAAAAATTTACATACAAACCATATTTTTGTTCTTGGTTCTGGAATCCTGTGTAGATATTGAAATGCATTAATAAATAAATATTGCCCCTCTATATGTCCAGTTTCATGATAAATGGCCATTAACAATTCATTGATCAAAAGAAAATGTATTTCAAAATAGAAATAGCTAGCTAGCTAACTAGCTAACTCACTGATCCGAATCTTCATCATCCAGAGAGCCAGCGTGCCTCCTCTTCGGATGCTCCAGCACAACTGATGTGTTGTGCTGGAGCCAGACAAGGTCAACTTTGCAAATGTTGTAGCTCACCTTTTTGGCCCAGTTAAGAGAGAAATGCTCCCACACTTTGGAAGTTTTTGGTCGTGAGGGTGTTGGCATCGCACGCTATTGTTCACTTCACTCCAGAAAGCGGTAATGCCTACATGTCAGAGCATTCTGAGTCAGCGCCAAAAACACACACGATGACGTCACCAACTAATCGACAGTTAAATTCGTGGGCAACTAGTTTGGTCATCGATTTTAGTCGACTTAGTCGACCTCGATTATTCGTTGTGCCCCTTAGTGGTGACTGAACTTACTGGTTGTGGTTTATATCTGTGGTGACTGGTCTTACTGGTGGTGAGTTTTTGTATCTGAAATGTAAAGTAAAAAACGATAAATGGGCATGTTAGGAAAAAGTAAGGCATTGTGCGTATCGTATGGGTGCCTGGGTCAAAGTCCTAAATGTCTCCGGATGTAAAACTGAGCATAGATTCTTGTGTGTGTGTGTGTGTGTGTGTGTATGGAGTTGTGATTTTAAAGTGTCAGTGCGGTCAGTAAACAGTTTTGTGTAAAATGTTAGCATATTGCCATAAAGGTCACGTAAGACATGAGAGAAAATTCTGACGCATAACAGCCTGCTCCTCTGGGGAGAACAGTGGACATTAAAATGATAGCCTTTACTGAATGAAAGAGACAGTGTTCCTGCAGGCTTCAGCTCAAGCCATCCGACCGATAGAAGAGTAGAGGGAAAGATAAAGAAATAAAGCAGGCTCAGTTGCACATAGGGCTGGGTACCGAACATCGATACTTTTATGGCACCGACTGAATTGCTTCAATACTATCAAGTATTGTAAAATGACTTGTCATTCGGTACCAAATTTCGATACCTAAGGAGTCAATCTTATCAGTGTCTGCACGCCAATAAGCACACAGCATGCTTGTACCAAGATCTAATATGGCTGGTGATTGGCTGTCTTCTGTAATTTCTCCACCGCTACTTTCTCCATTTTTGGTGGTTGTTATGGGAAACAACAGGTGTCACTACTCTGCTTGTGATTGGTCAGCTGTCAAAAAAGCACTTGAGGTGCTTAATACTCTAATATTTTTTGTTGGGGCGTCAGTGGTTCAGGAGGTACAGCAGTCGTCTGGTAATCTGAAGGTTCCAGTTCGATTCTGGCTTGTATACATTTTTATGTATTGATATTGTTAACAGACAACTTCAGGTTTTGGTAATTGGTTTATATGAAACTGCTTTGAGTGTGTAAAAATGCCAAGAAGCTAAAATATTTAAATGAAATATTTGTACCGTAATGTGTAATGTAATTTTCTTTTGGTTAAAATGGATTTTATAAAACTGATATTGCAAAATGTATCGTTCAGGAACCGGTATCGGTACCGGTATCAGAATTTTTGAATAATACCTAGCCCTAGTTGCACAGGCGCTGTTGTACATAAACATTCTCTTTGCCCTGATAACTTCTCATTTGCCTAAGCAATGATACGGGGAGAGCGAGAACATGGGAGGTCAGCGCACACTGAACGAACAAAACAAGTAGCTGGCGTCTGTCTTGGGTTCCTTCTAGCTGAGGCAGGGGAATGTGTTTTACATTGTAATATATGTCCCATACACACATGTGAATGATTGAAAGGATAGATGAAGACCTTACTTTTGTAGTGAAAGTATTGAAGGAGTGTCTTTAGCGACCGCAAATTCATTTTATACTGTAAAAACTGAACTGAGTGGCGCTTTTTTTTTTTTCTCATGCACATGCTTAGAGGTCTTACTGAGCGGAGTGACAAGGTTTTGTTTTAATGCTGAGGATATAAGCAAGTGAAACAAGTTTTCTGGGGGTTTGGTTTTGTAATGGAATGTACAGCATGCTGCTAACACTCTTTTGACTGGTATTCCTGAGTCAAATTTCTGTTCTATAAGCTGTGATGACATTCAGAGAAAACTGCTCTCTGAAGTAGCAGGTCTGTAAGATGTGATGCTGTTCAGAGAAATTGCTTTCTGACAGAAAGCCAGCAAAGCATTTCCCGAACTGTTTTTCAAAACAGACCAGTCTCTGCTCTAACACTGGAAACATAGCTGTGTGGAGCCACGAGTGTTTCTCTGTCGTAAGACAGTTTGACTTCACACAATCTCTTCTTTTATACACTTCTCAGGGTTGATTAGTCATACACTTCAGATGTCATGAGCTCCTAGGAACCTCATAAATGATAACCCATTTTCTCTGTGCTGACAGGGTTACACACACACACACACACACACACTCACTCTCTCTCTCTCTCTCTCTCTCTCTCTTTTACACAGTTGTTTGTTTACCCCCCACCCTTTCCCCAGAATCCATCTCTCTCTTTATACAGAACTCTTTCCTCTTCCTGTCTATATGACTCAGCATTTGTGTGTGTGTGTGTTGAGACATAGCTGAAGTGTGTTACATTGCAATCTGTATGTGTCATCTGTTATAATTTAGACACACAGTGTTCTCCCAGTGTGTGTCTGTGTGGAGCAGAACTTGACCTGGCTGTTTAGTCTACAGCTATATCCTCATTCTCCTATTTCACTCCAATATTCCCTGCTGTGTTAATGTAATGGGTGGTAGCACTGGATGTAGGTGTGTGTGTGTGTGTGTGTGTGTGTGTGTATAAAGTGCAGAACAACAAAGAAACATTATTCTCTCAACAATGCGGTACACTGAAACTATGTGCTTTGAAAGTACGTGTGTGTGTTTCTCTGTATCGGGTTCTGTATTTCCTTGAGTTTGTGTGTCAGTTATATCTTCAGCAGTAATACGGTGTCACTTGTGACCATCGTATCCTTTAATTTCTCTCTCTCTCTCTCTCTCTCTCTCTCTCTCTCTCTCTCTCTCTCTCTCTCTCTCTCTCTCTCTCTCTCTCTCTGATAGGCTGACAGACAGCCGGAGTAGCTCCAGAGTCCCTGCAGCGGGGACTGAACTTCTCAAAAGAGTAAGTTCACACTACTATATTATACCTTACAGTGTTTCACTAAATTGTACTATACAGTTCTATAGTTAGCTATACTGTACTTTGCTGAAGTATTCTGTATTGTACTGTACTAAACTAAATGTACTATAATAGTCACTGTCCTTTTTTTCTCCAGGTGTCTGAAGGTGTTCAAGCTTAAATGTACTATGATAATCGCTGTGCTGTTTTTCTCTAGGTGTGTGAGGGTGTACTAGCCTCCATGCAGATCCAGATGAAATGAATAAAGCTTCACAGCCTCTAACGGGACCCCCCTCCGCCCCCCCCCATCCCTCTGCCCCCCTGCCTGCGCCATCCCCTGGCCTGTCCCAGGTACTACACATACTGCAGTACTTTAGTTCCTACCTCACCTGACGTCGGAGGCTCCGTTTGAGTTCAGCTTTGAGGAAAACATACTCGTATGTTTTTCTTACTCTCTGTCCACACAGTTTAACTAAACACATATAAACAATAAAAGGTGTGGAATAAAGAGAATTCGTTTTGTTTTAGAGTTTTCGATGTCAGTTTTCATTTGATCTGTATGACCCAAGATTCTGTCGTCGACAGTTAATGTTTTGTTGAGAATTATGTATGTAATGTTATTATGTAATGACATCATCTGGAGTCTGGAACTGTGCAATGAAGCCTTTACTCACCTTCAGAATTACCGCACTAGCCTGACCTAATCTGTTATTGCACATTTACCCTGTCATCATCCATGCTGCTTAGCAAAAGTGTAACAGGTCTGATCTTGTATCTGTTGTGCAGAATATTGAATGATATTTTCTTCACAGTCCAGCTTCCCTCCCGGACAACCCCCCGTGGTCTTTGCCACGCCCCCACCACAGATGAACCCCCCACCCCAGCCCCGACAGGTATGGTCACCACACACACACACACACACACACACACAAAAAAAGTACACTGCCTGGCTCTAAACGTCCTCCTGGTGCAACTTTGTGTTGGATTCCCAGTAGTCATTGGTGTTAACAGTGAGAACTACAGTTAGGATTTAATTTGAGATGAGATGAGATTCCTTGGCTCAGGAAGTTTTAAAGGAGAGTTTTCTCTTCTGATGCAAGCAGCCTGAATCCTCCTCCACCTTCTTATGCTGTGAAGACAGAGAAGTGTGTGTGTGTGAGAGAGAGTGTGTGACTCAGTAAATGTTACATGCCTTGGTGTGTAGATTTTGTGTTGCTCTGTAGGACTGCGTGTGTGTGCGTGCGTGCGTGCGTGCATGTGTTTGTTTGCAGGAGTGTGTAGATTTTGTGTCGCTCTGCAGTACTCTGCATGTGCGTGCGTGTGTGTTTGTTTGCAGGAGTGTGTAGATTTTGAGTCGCTCTGCAGTACTCTGCGTGTGCGTGCGTGTGTGTTTGTTTGCAGGAGTGTGTAGATTTTGTGTCGCTCTGCAGTACTCTGTGTGTGTGTGCGTGCGTGTTCGTTTGCAGGAGTGTGTAGATTTTGTGTCGCTCTGCAGTACTCTGTGTGTGTGTGCGTGCGTGTTCGTTTGCAGGAGTGTGTAGATTTTGTGTCGCTCTGCGTGTGCGTGCGTGTGTGTTTGTTTGCAGGAGTGTGTAGATTTTGTGTCCCTCTGCAGTACTCTGCGTGTGCGTGCGTGTGTGTTTGTTTGCAGGAGTGTGTAGATTTTGTGTCCCTCTGCAGTACTCTGCGTGTGTGTGTGTGCGTGCGTGTTCGTTTGCAGGAGTGTGTAGATTTTGTGTCGCTCTGCAGTACTCTGCGTGTGGTGGTGGTGGTTGGGAAAAACTGTCTTTCTTGCCTCTTCCCTTTTGTCGCTTGAATCTTTTGACTTTTGACCTTGTATGTGTCTGTGTGCGTTTGTTTGTATCTGGCTCTCCTTCTCTAGTTTGCCCCAGGTCCCAGGGCTTTACACCAACAGGTACTAATAAACACACACACACACACACACACACACACACACACACTCCCCATGCACAGAAATCTCTACAACAAGCATCGATGACAAGCGCTAATGCGCTCGTGCATACGCGCGCACGCATGCACACACACACACACATACATGTACACACATACAGACACACACACACTTGCTACATCTTGCATGATCCTGTCAGAAACTAACTGTTTTAATGGATAATACACTCTCTTTCTCTTCCTGTCATCCCTTCATCTCACCCTCCTTTCACCTCTCTCCCTCTCTCTCTCTGTCTGGCTGTGTGTGTGTGTGTGTGTGTGTGTGTATGCGTGTGTGTGTGTGTGGGCGTTTGTTTGTTCGTTGGTGTTGTACTGCAGCAGGGAGGATTCAGGTCACTGCAGGTAACTCCTTCTCCTCCTCGTTCTTCTTTTATCGTCCTTCTGTCATTCTTCTGTAGCCCATTCACCCCCTTTTTTTGGGAGCATAAAATGAAGGAGACAACAGTGATGTCATAATGGGAGCCATAGACCTTGTGCATGGGGAGCTAGTACAATGCCTTGTTTCATTGGAAGCTTTGTCTTTGGGTGCAACACAAAAGGAAACAGAGAATGTCCTCTCCTTTTACAGATTATGTGTCTCTGTGCTGCTGACTGACATTGTAAAGGCAGGATGCTCAGTAAGAGCAGAATGTTTGAATGTTCTTATTGGTCTGTTGGCTGAAATGTGAACTGATACTATGTTAGACCGTAAATGTCTTTCTCGCTCCCCTTCTCTCCGTCCCCTTTTTTCGTGCTTGCTATCTCACTTTATCTCGCTCTCCCACTCTTTCTGTTCTCATCCTCTCTCTCTCTCTCCCTCTCTCTCTCTCTCTCTGAAACACTCTTCCTTATGTCTCTGTTTCTTTTGCAGCCATACTATGCGAGCCGGCCCACGCTGCCTGCCAACCCTGGGCGTGTCCAGCCTAGCTCCGCCCCTCGGCCAATCCCACCTCCCCATGGCGCCCACCCACCCACTCACATGTTCCAGCCTAGCTCCCAGATGATGATGATCCCCCAGCAGCCAATTGGATTCCCCAGCTCCCAGGGCACCTACTACATATCTGGACAGGTGAAACGACAGCACGCACACGCTAACGCACAACAGGTTATGACTTTGCAAAGATTCCTCATGCTGATCAAGTGGTTTTTAGAGCCTGTGTCTGTGACAGTGAAGGAGTTGTCATTATGGAAGAGAATTATGGTTGGGTACTTGGCCGAAATAACTGCAGCCTGGCTGCGACAGCGTTTCAAAAAAGGAAAAAACATGTTATCATTGAAAAAAAAAAAAAAAAAAAAAAACCTCCAAGGCTGGCACATCGTGCTTTTGGAAGATCATAAAAACATCTCCGTTTTACATGGTTAAAAACCAGTGATGGAGGAGTTAAAACCTACTTTGGTTCTATCAGGTTTCTTAATCAGCTTTGAACGCCAGTCCCTCTGTAATAAAGATCATTTCTGTTCCACCACAGTGATTTAACTGAATAACTGGGGATTCCCATTGTCACATGGGTCAAGAGACTCAGCAATCAGTGTAAACACATAGATTGTAAGATTTTAACTCCGTGCCTCTGAAGGAAGCCTTCGTTCCGTTGGATAAATGCTGAAATAGTGGGAACATAAAATCATGAGGCGCTTTCGGCCGAACAGTTCTAGGGTCTCATTTGATAGGAACTACCCCCTGGGGAGCTTCCCCTAGAACTACATACGTTCTAGGGCTTTTTTTCTGTTTGCATTCGCACCGCCAGTAGGAACGCTGAAGTGATGTAAGCCGGCCCGACGGTATAGCAGCTAAGAGCTGTTGTTTACGACTAACCAGGATAGCTGCACATTTTTAAGTACAAATTAACTTTTAAGACCTTTTAAATACCTCCAAAAAAGCAAAAAAATACCATTACTGTGGCAAAAGAAATCGACAAACTATTACAGTATACACAATTAAAGAGTTTTATTGAATTTGAATGACAGAAATATTGAGTGCACATTAGATAACATATAACTACCTTCTCATTAACGAAAATAAAACTGTATGGAAATAGACCCACTCCAATGGAAGAAAAAATGTCCCCTTGCATTTACCACTGCAGTAGCAGTGAATGACTCGATGGGCATAGTACTTTTCGTGTGCTAGCAAATTGCTTGTGCCTGATGCAAGCTGGATAAACACATTCTTATTTTTAGATTAAAATGCGGATCACAGCCACTCAAGGGGACACACAAGCACCTACCGAAGCGGAGTGTACGCTACCTCTTCAATGTACAAATATACATTGGACGTTGCAGAAATGGTCATTGTTCTTAAATTCCTGACATTTAAGACATTTTTAGACATGAATATCAAAAACTAAATGTAAGACGTTGTAAGACTTTATATTTTGCACGGATCTTTAAAAATGGCGGTTGCAATCATCGTATACCTGCGTCTGGACCAATGGCTGTACGCCTTATGTCACAAGGTTCCTATTGCACTGCGAAAGTACCTACCCTGAAGTAGGAGCTAAAAAAGCCCCTCAAAACGGCGTTCTGAAAAGTATGATCGTCCTAAGTTCCTGCGGTGCGAACATGCGAAAAAGGGGGTACTTTCTCCAACAGTTCTAAGAACTATGGAAAAGTTCTTCAGGTGCGAAAACGCCTATATTTACTGGAAATGTCCATGCCTTATTACTCCTTAGAACCAAACAAACTTCCTGTCTAGTTTTCTGACTTGCTTTTGGACAAGCGATATGCTGTATATGGTAGCTTTGAGTGAGTTTGACGTTTGAAAACGCCACTGGGTTATTATGCAAAGACAATTTACCAATATCAAATATATGTAGTAAATGTACCATGCCTGCATACTGAATGAATCATGTGTTTTAACAACATGACAAATTATCATAGAGAATCAGCAGTGAAAGTACACGTAACACTAATGTACAACCAATCAGGTGACTGATCCCTCCAGCTGAACCTGTTTAGAACCAGTAATGTGAATAAATTCCCACCAATTGAAGCTGTTCAGAACCAACTGGGCAAATACCTTCCCAGCTCTATAGCTTAGTAGGGTTCTGTATTGGCAAGAATCTGGCGATACGATACGAATCATGATACAGGGGTTATGATTCAATATATTACGATATAGTCCGATACTGTAAGCAAGGCAATATATTGCGATTTTTTTTTTCTAGTCTAATTTCTGGAAAGCTGTCATAGTTTAAAGAACACACCACTGTATGCATAAAATCTGAATAAAAAAAAAAGTTTACATTTTTTATGTGAACAGTGGGGTCTTCATTTGCGTTTATCACAATCCCTGTAACATCCAAGATCATAGCAGTACTTTTTTAGCAAACCTAGCTGACAATTCAGCTCTGTACACCGCAGGATTCAGCCACTGGTGGTAATGTTACTAGACAGCTAGGTTTGCTAATGCTAACCTGAGCAGTGCACCCTTACTCTACTTTGTGTCTCAGTTTACATTGTAACGTTGGAATGGAAGAGTCAAATGACTGAAGACAGATCATTGGCGCTCAGTGGGTGTAAACCCATTGACTTCCGCCTACTGTGACATCATGTGCATACATACAGTTGCAGTCGGAAATATTCAACCCCCCTCACCTCAAAAGACGTTATATTGATGTGAATCGAGGTTAATGAAAATATATGACAAAAAGCCTCGTTAAACAACAAAATATATTTATTGATACATATTTGCCTAATTTTGAGAACATAAATTGACTTAGATTTTTCATTTGAACTCCAAGTTAACACTTTTCACACTATTATTCAACCCCCACCTTCAGTACTTTGTGGAGCATCCTTTAGCCTTTATAACCTCTAATAAATGTCTTCAGTGAGTGCTGACCAGCTTCTTGCACCTCTCTACTGGAATCTTTGGCTGTTCTGATTTAATCTGTTGTTTAAATCCCACCAAAGATTTTCAATGGGATTGAAATCCAGGGACTGAGAGGGCCACTCTAGGACATTCCAGGATCTATTTCTCAACCAAGCTTTGGTTTACTTGGAGGTGTGCTTGGGATCGTTGTCTTGCTGGAGAGTCCAATGATCACCAAGGTTTAGTTTCCCAACAGAAGGCATCACATTCCTGGTATTTCTGAGAATCCATGATACCAGTTACATGGTCAAGATTGCCAGCTCCTGCAGCAGAAAAATCTCCCCACATCATCAGTGACCCACCTGCATGTATTCTTCTGTTCATAAGCCTGGCCTTTTCCATGGCAGACATACCGCTGGTCCATGTGTCCAGAAAGTTCCAGTTTAGTTTCATCAGTCCATAGAACGGTCTCCCAAAACTCTGCAGTCTACAAAACTCTGCAGTATACAAATTCCTCCTGGCATATTTTAGTCAACCTTTGATGTTTCTCATGGTCAGGAGTGGAGTGGTCAAGAGTGGAGTGTGTCTTCTAGTCCGGCCATGAAGTCCTTGTTTATTCAGTGCTCGTCTTATAGTTGCCACTGAAGCACTTGTCCCGGCCGCCTTCAGGTCATCCTGTAGGTGTTTTGCAGTAACACGAGGGTTTTTATTAGTTTTCCTGATTAAGTTGCTAGGGGCTCATTCTGGATTTTTGGGGTTTCTGCCACGTCCAGGCAGGTTGACAGCTGTGTCATAAGTTTTAAACTTCCTCATGATGCTCCCAGTAGTGTCTCTTGGAACGTTACATTTTTGGGAAATCTTCTTATACCTGATGCCCTTCAGGTACAATGAAATAATTTTCTCTCTCAGCTTTTGTGAAAGCTCCTTTGTCTTACCCATGATTGCAACTCACCTTGAACACCTTCATGGATGGGTTTATGTATGCATCACTGGATCATTATAGAGCTCCCAAGGGGTTAATTATGTTTTAACTCCACTTTAGGCCATAAAAATTAGCAGAGGAACAGCAATATTATATGGAGGTTGAATAATTGTGACATGGCTAGATTAACAAAAAATACTGTTACTCACAAATACTACATCATATATTTTTTTTGGTTGATTTTATGTATCAATCAACTGATTAAGAAGTCAGCTGAAGCAAAATCTAGCTCTTTGTTTTTTTGGGGGTTTTTTTGTGTGTGTGTGTGTGTGTGTGTGTGTATAAGACGATCTGATACTTATCTAGATACACGGGCTACAATACAATTCAGGGACGATACATTTTAATACGGAATGATTCAATGCAATGCGATTCGATGCAATCTGTTAACATTTCTTAAATGTAGACATCTTGTCCTTAGTCCTTAGCCACAACTCGGTCAGGTCAAAGGTAACTGCGGCATCTAAAGTCTGATTTACAGTTGTGGCTGGACAAGGTATTTAATATCCGTGTCTTTATATTGCGTGTTCTTGCTTGTGCTAGCTGCAATAGTATCCACAGATCCCTGGCCGCCTACATAGGTTCCACCAGCCGTCTCACCAGGTGACTAGAAAGATTTGTTGTGCTACCACTGTACTTAAATGCTATTGTACAGACCTTAGAAATGGCCAGACTTTTGTCCAATTTTCCTTCCTTTTTATAAAATCCGAATGTCTTCCAAACTTTAGATTTGATGGTACACTGTAAAACCTTGTCAGCGGTGTCGGACGTGTTCTTGTTTTTACCTCACAAGCAAGGCTGACATTACTCTCGTAAAAGGTAAACGTGAGACACTGAGCAGATTTATTAGTGAATGAGAGGCGGTCATTATTAATTTGAAAGTAACATGTCTTGTAATGTTAGATCAGTGAGTCTTCCACAGCAGCTAAATAAGTAGATATTAAATAAGTAGAATTAGCAGCAAAGCCTCAGTCAACCGATTCGTAACTTTAGAATGGGGCCCTCGACCGGTTCATGGTACATTTAGACCAATCCAGGGGTCCGCGTATCAATGTAGTGGCATCTTTAACATTAAAACAGGTTCCCGATTCATATCAGTGAATCATTACACCCCACTTATAGTTTAAAGTGATATCGATAAAAAAAATATTCGGACACACACAACCTTGTATATTTACTTAATATAAGTAAAATGATTTATACAATTTCTATTTCTTCAAATGTCTGTATAATTAAAATGGAATTGCATTCCACAGCACACTACACAGTCACTCTTTCAGGGAAATGAAACCTAAACTTTGGCTACTCCCAGTAAATCTTTAATGCTCTGTGGATGTGTGTATGTATGTATGTATGTATGTATGTATGTCTATCTATCTGTCTATCTAAATAAAATTCCACAGGTTCTATGACTGAGATGAAAGTGTGGAGAAAAAATAGAGCCTGAAAACCTTTAGACAATACACACACACACACACACAACATAAATTTTGCTGAGTCTGCCCGCTGCCCCTCAGGCCAGATGGTCACATGACTCTCTAGACCCTTCCTGATGGTGTGACAGTAAAAGGAGAGAGAGAGAGGGGGGGGTGGTGAGAGACAGGGAATGGAGGGGGACATACGTTCACTCTGCACTGATCACATCAAACAGTGACCAAGAAAAAATCCCTCACCATAAATCATTTGGTTTGTTCTTAGACACCTCTGTCTTTCATCCTCATTCTCTCCTTTTCACCCCTGACCACCCCCCCCCCCCCTTCCCTCTCTTTCCCTTTCTAAGGTAAGTTTTTGAGTTCTTTGTGTTTTTGTGAAGCCAGTGGTTACATCAAGATAATCCAGAGTTGAATAGCACATGAGCAGGTGAGACTAATGTACATTAAGTACACACCAACTAATCTCTCTTTTTCTTTCTCTTTCTCTCTCTTTCTCTCTCTTTCAGTATCGTCCTCAGTACGTGGCCCCTCAGCAGTACCAAGTTGCAGGTTCTCCAGGGTTCTTCCCAGGAACTAGTCCAGCTGAATACGGTATGTATGGACAGCAGAGATCAGTCAGAACCTAGATCTCCATAGGTTCACTGGTCTAGCACCTCCCTAGTCTGATGCGCATTTAGAATGTGGTTGTGTGTGGATGCGAGCATGAGAGAGAGTGCCCAGTGTGTTTTCCACCTCTCTCTTTCTCCTTTTGTGTATGAGAATTTACAAGAGTAATAGCAGGGGGAAGCAGTGGACCAAGTAAAACACACACGCACACGCACACACACACACCCTTCTCACACTAACAGTGTCTCTTACCAAGGCATTATAAATTATGTAGATTACATTCTAACACAGGTAAAAACAAACATTCGCACTGTCACAGAATTTCTGTGTGTGTATTTGCATGTATTGTCAAGTGGGCTGTACACCTAAAAGCTTAGAATAACTTCATTTTTTTAAGAAAAATAACTAATCAACTTCAGAAATGTTTATTTTAATTTTTAATGTAATCAGCTGTCAGTTTTTTTTAGTGTGATGACACATTTGTCAGGTTTACAGTGTAGTTTCTGCTCTTCATCCTTATAAGGAATATCATGAGGTCACTTTCTCCTGATCATGTGACCTCCAAATGGGCCATCTAGGAATGGAAAAGGTTCTGATGGATCATTCCTGTGCAGTCCAGAATCATCTTGTTCCCCCCTACAACCCAGTTCATGGAATATCAAAATGCTAGTTTCCAAGGGGTGCAGACCCCAACACAGTGGGGAAGATTCTGATTGGGGGTTTTTTCTGAGTTCGGGTGGAGCTTCTCTTGCTTGTTTTGTATTGTGGTCCTCCTGACCAGTAGAGGGTGCTTTTGACTGGCAAAGTTAGGTTTGTTAGAGCATGGTCTTTAAAACTGATTGGAGATGAGTGTTTCTCAGTGAAGGTATAAATATAGTCACGGTGGACTTGACATCAGACTGACCTGAGTTCAGTTTTCAGTTGAAGAAACTCAATATAATGCTGTTGCGGTACATCTGTGGCCCCACATAGGACTCACGCGGTGTACAGATGGTCTGTTCATTCGGTGGGGGGTAGGTGGTGTTATTTTTATCAGGCTGTTGAGTGATTTATAAGTCCTTCATTTTACCTCCGTCACACTCCTGGCCTCCCCTATGGATCAGATCACTGGTTCCAAAAAAAAAACCACACACACACAGACACCCTCGCCCCTCTCTGTCTCTCTTTCTCTGCACTCAGTCTTTCACACAGTTGACCTGAAATCATACTGACCCATAGAAAGAGAAAGAGAGGGAGGAAGTTAAAAGAAAGTTAGATCAGAGAAGGAGAGATTGAATAGTGCTACTGCAGTGAGTCCAGATCTGTAGATTTGAATGGTTGGAATGTAAGAGAAGGGCCAAGAGAGGGAGCATGGGGAATCGAGCGTCCAGCAGGAACTCTCAGGGTATGGTTTACTTCTTTTCCTCTTTTCTGTCTCACTCTCTCTCTCTCTCTCTCTCTCTCTCTCTCTCTCTCTCTCTCTCACTCTCTCTCGTTCTTTGTGAGTCATATCTTAAGGTCTTGTTCGCTGTGTCGGGACACCCTCCAAGAACTTCCCAATACTTTACTTCCCTCTCTCTCTCTCTCTCTCCCTCTCCCTCTCTCTCTCACTCTCACTCTCACTCACTCACTCTTCCCCCCCTCTCTGGTTCTGGGTTTTGACTATATTTAGTCTCTGCTCTTCCTGGTCAACAATGCTCTCCCAGTCATGAGTGTGGCACAGACTTAGAGACGGAGAGAGTGACTAAAAGAGAGAGAGAGGGTGAGAATGACTAAAAAGAGAGAGAAATTGAATAGGAAGAAAGAGAGGTTGAGAGGAGATGTGAAGATGACATCGTCTCCAGGTGAGGGGTGTATATGTATATATATATATATGAATGTGTAACTGTAAACCCACATTCTTCGGATGGTGTGCTGGGATTTGTGGATGCTATGTTAGGACACAAATAGGTTTTGTGTAGGTTATATACTGGTTTTGGAAATGTTATCAGTATAGCTTGACTGATGTCCTGAGGTTCTGCCTTTACTTGGGTTCATACACACATATACACTGAGGCCTATCGTAGTTGGGTTGTGTGTTTGTGTGTATGTGAAGGATGTAGTTATGTGTACCTTGTGTGTTGATTTAAGCATGGATATATGTGTTTTAATGATCCTGTGCGTGTGTGTGCGTGCGTGCGTGCGTGCGTGTGCGTGTGTGTGTGCGTGCGTTCAGCGGGAGCCTACTACCCCGCTCAGCCCCAGTACACGCCTCCTGTTGCGACTGCACCAGTCATAATGAACCCCGCCCCTCAGCAACCACAGCCGCCGCCCCAGCAACAGCCACAAGCCCCGCCCAAACGGGAACGCAAACAGGTACGTTTGGCTCGCTCTATCGCACGCGCACGCGCGCACACACACACGCACGTACATATAACACACACACACACAGTGTGTTTGTGTTTACACCTTACTGTGGCATTCCCACTGATTCCCACTTTACTGTAATTAAATAATAACCACTGAACCCAAACAAACCTCCAAACTTTTTGTTTCACCGATAACAACAATTTCCTTTAGGGGAAAAACATTGAAAGTTGTGGGTTGAGCAAATGTCCCCATAAAACCGTGACCTGCCACATGTTTATATCATCATGGGGACATTTGGAACATACAGCATCACAAAAACATGGTACAGACACAAGCACACACACACATGCAAGACTGTATGTAAAGGTATGTTGTAGCATTGGGCGGTATCAAGGTATTAGAGCATACCGGGGCATTTAGAAATCCCGAAGGCATGATTTTCAATACTGTCAAAAATATAGATGCACGCAGGATTAATATTTGATATAAATATCGGCGATCTCGCCCATGTTCTTGCGTGTTTACATTCTACTACTGTTACTAGATTGGTTAACTACGTTTCCCATACACGCTTGGGGGTGATTACGTTACTGCGAGGAAGTGGAGTGGTGCTGCTGAAATAAATGAAGGGGGATCTTTTTAACTCAGCAAGGAGTTGTCGCCGTGTTTCCCTAGCGCTCAACTTCTATACTAGTGACCCTGTTTACTCTCGGATGATTCTGGAGTTTACAGTGCATGATGGTTAATGCAGTTTCGCTCAAATTAGGTCATTTCTGCTCTATAGGTCTCCTCGCTAACCGATTAAATATGACTGGATACGAAGTCATGAAAATATTGCCAAATATAACTATCTTGAGATGAATTATTCCAACTACAAAAGCAGTTTATTAGCCGCACGGTTTTATTCAACTGCCAGTCTGCCACCTCCACCAGCACATCATCTCCATGCAGCCCAACGATGTGTCCGCGTCCGTCGCGGCAGTGTCATAGCGTCCTCCAGCAAGGTACGCTGAATCTATGGAAGAAGGCCACTTAATTCATATCTAATCATTATTCTACGGGCCATAAGTGTTTAAACCCAGCAAGACTTGTCTAAGTAGGCTAACTGCATATTAGACACAAAGCATTGTAGGCCAGACAGTGTCATTTAACAGGCTTTTTGGGGGGGGGGGGGTTCTTTCTTTTTAACACCAATACCGTCATATACTGTGTACCCCGATGAAATGTCAGGAAGGTATGAAAGTATGAAAAAGAACAGATACCGCCCAAGCCTAGTATGTGGTATGTTAAACTGGGATGGAAAAGAGAGATGTATGGGTGTTCTCCAGTTTGTCACAATGGGAAATGCATGCAGGCACACCATGCACTCAGCTCTAGTGAGCAAACTGAAAAAACAAGAGTTCAAGCAGGTAATGTTTTCTCTCTTGCACACACACACACTCATTCTTCATGTCAGCATGTGATACTGAGGAAAGCTGTCTGCTAAATTGTTTGTGTGTCTGTCTGTTCTGATCTCTGTCATTGGGTGGTAGTTTTTTACCTACACAGAGAGAAATACTACACTCAGGTTGTCATATGAGTGTATGTACACACACACACACACACACACACACACATATATATATATATATATATATATATATATATATATATATATATACATATATATACATATAATATACACACACACACACACACACATATATAATATAATATAATAACACACCCTCTTTTGTGAGTCAGTAAGGTGGTGCAAAACAACACAGGCAGTGGTTTGCTGAATGGTGGGGGGAAAAAAAAAACCTCATAGTCAGATGAGTCATTCTTCCTCCTGTTGTGAGCCAGCAGACGGGTACACGTGCGGACTGCACCAAAAGAAACTCCTGGGTCTGAATGCCTGGTTCCCACGGTGAAGGGTTACTGGCAGCTCTGTTCTAGTGTGGGCAGCATCTTGATGGCATGATTTAGGTCCACTCATATCCCGTACAGGGCAAGCTAGTACTACTTAATACAACGCTTAATACCAAGCCCTTCTAAGCATTCACTGATCTGTGGCGAACCATGGATATCCAGATATGACTGGTCTCGTCCAGGAGAACAGTGCGCCCGTCCTCAGGGCGAGATGATGAAAAGGAAAATGGAAATGGTGTTAAGCATGTGCCGTGACTGTTCTGGTCGCCAGACCTCAGCCCGGCCAAACACGTACGGAAGATTCTTAAGCAGCGCCTGGCAAAGCGTTTTCCGCTACCGTCAACAGAACGTGAGGTAACTGAATTTCTCACAGGAAAAAGGGTGATCCATCCCACCAGTTGTGGCTATTAGACTGCCTATTTATGGCCATATGACCTCACTTGAAGCTTTATACTCTGGTAATGACAAGACTGCTCTAGTTTCTGTGTAAACTCTACAGTAATAACAAGGCTGCTCTAGATGCATCGTGAGAATGTTTTTGTCTTTCATTTTGTGTGAAAATGTCACAGAATGTTGATATTGCCAACCGAAATTCTACATCATCCCTCAACCAACGAGGATCTCTGCTGTGTTTCTTTTCATATAAATTTCAACTCTGTCTCGATTTGTACAGTTTACATTTGGTCATTATGTCTTTATTCACCATTACTTTCTATGTTGAAGATTGCAAGTTTCTGGACCAGCATCAATGTTTCGAGCCTCACTCAGGGGTGTGTAATAAAGCATTATTTACCACCAAGCTATTACTACCTCGTTCTCTGTGTAAGGCAGCTCAGCTCTATGGTTAACTAACTGCCATTATAAAGGCAAGACCACCATGAAAGGCCGTATTGGGCCACTGGTCCATCACAAGCTGACAGGACAGCTTTACTGTTCCCCATGGCTTTCACTCAACAGGAACCTGAACCAGAAGGTCACAAGAACTTCCCTAGAACTCTGTGTTCTGTCCTGCTGCCTTAGAAAGCTCCGTCTGGGGTGCTGTTCCAGGATCCTCCGTAAATATTTAATTGGGTTGAGATCTGGTGACTGAGAGACGGGAGTGGCATATGGTTTACATTGGTTTTATGTTCATCAAAAAATTTATTGTCCTGTATGCGGGTGCACTGCCATAGAGAGAGACAGAGAGAGAGAGAGAGAGAGCACTCTCCTATCAGAATAAAGTTCCTACACCACACGGCGAAGGTGGTTCCAAATAAGGCCTGTGTGTTAATGGGCATTTAGCCATTATTCTAAGGAACTAACAGTCCTTAACTGTGCCAGGAAAATGCATTCCACAGCATAAAAGAACCACTGAAGTCCCTTTTCATGGGGGGGAAACAAACACTCGTGGTCGTCGGCTTGTTTTTGCTGTGTGACTCACACATGCCTGTCCATTCCTTGATAACCAAACCATCACTGTGTGGTGTTTTTTTTTTTTTTTTAATCCCTTGTCTGGCCTGGTGTCTCCTGTACTTAGGAAGTTACCTGTTGTGTAGTCTAGTTTCTGTTTCCTGTGGGTTTGGCTGTGTTATCAGTGACTGTGGGCGCATGCAGCTGGCTATGGTTGTCGGTGTGGGTGGTGGTTGTTGGGGCGGACTTTGGCCCAGGGAACAGTCGTGTCCCACGCCGCCAACTCATTTGCTCAAGCTCTCTTCAGCAGAGCACGCTGTTCAGCGTGACAGAGACA
>NC_044500.1:5833726-5853726 GCF_902362185.1 Chanos chanos | reverse complement strand
GTAACACACACACACACACACACTCTCTCCTAGACCCACACCCCCACAGGTAACACACACACACACCCACACCCCCACAGGTAACACACACACACACTCTCTCCTACACCCACACCCCCACAGGTAACACACACACACACACACACTCTCTCCAAGACCCACACCCCCACAGATAACACACACACACATACACACACTCTCTCCTAGACCCACACCCCCACAGGTAACACACACACACATACACACACTCTCTCCTAGACCCACACCCCCACAGGTAACACACACACACATACACACACTCTCTCCTAGACCCACAACCCAGTAGGTGAGACATTCACACACCTGACCACACTCAGAAGTAATACATATGTATTCCTGCACTCAGCTCCATAGTTAACACACACACGCAATTCCATACAGACAGAGATGTCTGCATGCCAAGCTGATGTTCTGCTCCCTTTCTCTGCTCTTTCTCAGTCGGCCATGTCTACAGAGGGTGGAGCCATCACCCATACCAACGGTGAGAATGTCACTGCTGTTGCCATGGCAAGCAGACCCGGTGAGTGGAGTTTGTCAGGTGACTTGGACACATCGTCTTATACAGTTACCCAGACCTTCATTAAAGGAAAAGTAATTTTTTAGATGCACACCCACACATACTCACTGAAGAGTCACTGAAGTCCCTCACTAACGTTTTTATTACACACACAGAAAGCTATTTCCCAGATAACTGTCACATATTCACACTAAGGAAACAAATCCCATGCATGTGTGCAGTGGCGTGTTGTTGTTAGCCATTTTGAGACATTCCGTATTAGGGCCTCATGATAAACTACGTTGTTCTGACTCTTAGTTCTGTCATTCAAAGCTTTAATAACTTGTTGTCTGCTGTGTGTGTTTTCTGTCTAGTTGAAAGAGTGAAGGCTGTATCTCCAGCCCTTCCTACCCCTCAGCCTCAGGAAGTGCCCATTCCCCCCGGGGAAAACCCCCTCCTTGAAGCTCCTCCCAGTCCACCCCTCAGTAGCCCAATCAGCGACACAGTGGATGCCCCACCCCCTGCACCTGCTGACAACCCCCGTATTTCGCCAGTTGCTACAGAGACCACAGCTGCCTCCAAAAAGGAGGAGCTTAAACCAGAAGTGACGTCGCCTTCAGAAGTAGTCATCACTACCCAGCTAACCAGAACTAATGGTTTGGGTTTAGCCATGCCCCTGACCGATAAAAAGGCTGAGCTAGCACAGACTACAGACCTCCCCATCTCCACCCCCACGGTTGGGGAGCCGTTAGATTCACCAATTGCCCAGCCAGAAGAGCTGCAGCTCTATAATGGGTCGGCAGCTCCAGGGGTTCGGGAACAGGAAGCACAAAAAGATTCCGTGCGTTGTGATGTCAGTCCGATTGCTGAACCAGACGTTACCAAGGAAGCCCCGCCTGTTACCGAGGTAACAATATCCACTAGGATCATCAAAGCAAATCTGCCTCCAGCTGTCAAGGAGACGGCTGTTCCTGTTGCCAAGGAAAAGGCTCCCGGGCTTACCAAGGAGACACCTACAACAGTTGTTAAGGAGAGCCCTGCACCTGTTAAAGAGATTCCTGGTGTCAAAGAAACCATTGTGCATCCAGTTAAGGAGACCCCCGCTCCAAGTGTCAAGGAGACCCCCGCTCCGGTTGTCAAGGAGACCCCCGCTCCGGTTGTCAAGGAGACCCCCCCTCCGGTTGTGAAGGAGGCTCCCGCTCCGGTTGTGAAGGAGGCTCCCGCTCCGGTTGTCAAGGAGACCCCCGCTCCGGTTTTCAAGGAGGCTCCCGCTCCGGTTGTCAAGGAGACCCCCGCTCCGGCTGTCAAGGAGGCTCCCGCTCCGGCTGTCAAGGAGGCTCCCGCTCCGGCTGTCAAGGAGGCTCCCGCTCCGGCTGTCAAGGAGACCTCTGCTCCGGCTGTCAAGGAGACCTCTGCTCCGGCTGTCAAGGAGACCTCTGCTCCGGCTGTCAAGGAGACACCTGTGCCAGTTCTCAAGGAAACCCCCACTCCAGTTGTTAAAGACACCCCTTCGCCAGTTGTCAAGGGAACATCTGCACCTTCTGATGCTGTTGTTACAGATGCTGTAAAAGCCACACCCCCTCCTACAGAGGAGCGAGAGGACACGCCCCCACCACAAACCCCTGCTCCAGAGAGCACTATGCAAGGTGTGTATGAGAGAGTGAATGAGGAGTATGGGTTCAGTTAGCTCAGTACATGCATGTTGAAAAGAGCCTGTTCGAGTATGTTCTGTGTGTATGCGTATTTCTGCAGCTGTTTCTGTGCCAAAGAAGAAGAGGAAACTGAAGGAGCTGAACAAAAAGGAAGCTGTTGGAGATTTACTGGATGCCTTTAAAGAGGTCAGCTTTGCAGCTAAAGTCAACACACACACACACACACACACACACTCTCCTCCTCAACTCTACAACTGTTTGTAATCATATACACTATGCCACACTTCTATAACCTCCTCACAGTCATACAAACACACACACACACACCATCTCACACATAACACTCACACCCTTGTTACTCTTTTAGAGTAACACACATTGATGTTTTCTTTCTTTCTCTTCCTCTCACTCCATCCTGCCTTCACTGTGTCTCTCTCTGAGCAGCCTGTGCCCACACCCCCAGAACCAGAGGCCACACCCCCAGTTAAGACAGAGCCAGAGGAACCCCAGCCAGCGGCTCCGCCCCCTGTAGAAGAAGTAGATGAGACGTGGGAGGATAAACTGGATGCGGAAAACATCCAACCACAGAGCCCCCAACCAACCACACCCACTGAACAGAAATACCAGTACAAAGAGGGTAGGGTTAATACGCACACACAAACATACACGCATACACCCAGAGCTGAGAGTTTTACCTGAAAGAAATTTGTATAACAGAAAGGGAAAAATGTAACCGAACTGAAGAGACACACACACACACACACACATATATATATAATAGTCCTTGTGGAGGCCTTGAAGAAGTAGTTACCAGTTTATATGTGAAGTAGTTAGCAGTTTATATGTGTATCCACAGATGAAATAAAATGGCTGTAAATTATACTAAGATGGCCTGAAGTCTCTGTCTCTGCTTCCGTTTCTCTATTTCTCTCTGCAGAACAATGGAAGCCACTGAACCCAGAGGCGAAGAAGAAATATGATCGCGAGTTCTTGTTGGGATTTCAGTTCATCAGCGCCAGCATGCACAAACCAGAGGGCCTGCCACACATCAGTGATGTTGTTTTAGACAAGGTATGACGCACAGACTCAAAAACTATTAGGATCTATCTTAGGACCACGACTTTTCCCTTTGTGTATGTTATCCTTTGAAAATGTTTTATTGGTTTTTAAAGCTCTTAATAGTATAGCATCTGTATACTTGCAGACCTACTTCAGATCCTCAAAGTCAAATACAGAAAGAGTGTAGGGGCATGTTTCTGTTTTTGTGTACCGGAACTCTGCAACTTGCTGCTGCTTTTTACCAGACAGTAACTATCTGACTGCACCTTTTAAAAAGCAGTTAAATTCATATCTTTTAACTTAGCTTTTAGTCATGTTAAGATGATTATTTCTTCATTTTATTTGTCATTGCATTTTGTCTGCACAAAGCCTATAAAGCTTTGTGTAAAATCTCTTAGTCTCTCCTTGGATAATAAGCCTCCTTTTTCTCTTTCTTTCTTTCTTCTCTCTCTCTCCCCCCCTCTCTTTCTGTAGGCTAATAAAACCCCTCTTAGGCAGTTAGACCCGAGTCGTTTGCCGGGGATGAACTGTGGCCCAGATTTCACTCCATCATTCGCCAACCTGGGAAGGCAATCAATTGGAGGACGCGGCCCAGTGAGTTACCATAGCAACCGTCATCTCCAAAAATGAGTTGTAATCTGTTCTTAATTCGGAGAAATATTTAAATGTTGTTAAATTTGATTTAGGAAACACGAAAGGCCTTATCTCCCATGCTTCATTTTAGAGGCTGCCTCAACATCTCTCTCTCTCTCTCTTTCTCTCTAGCCGGCTGGGATGGGGGGTCCCCGGCGGTCTGGTCAGGGTCAGCGTAAAGAACCGCGCAAGATCCTTCCCACTGTTTCTCTGAGCGATGATGTTCAGCTGAACAAGTCGGAGAATGCCTGGAAACCGTCGGCCAGACAAGGCAGAGCGGGTGAGGAGGATGATGCAGAGGCAGCAAAGACTCAGGAGCTTTTCAAACGTGTGCGGAGTGTTCTGAACAAACTCACGCCGCAGATGTTCCAGCCCCTGATGAAGCAGGTGACTGAACTGACCATTGACACAGAGGAGAGGCTGAAAGGAGTCATAGACCTCATCTTTGAGAAAGCCATCTCTGAACCCAACTTCTCTGTTGCCTACGCCAACATGTGCCGCTGCCTTATGGGGGTGAGTGTGTGTGTGTGTGTATTTGTATGTTTGCCTTTGCTCCGAGGATGACTCTTACACTGTCCGTGTGTCTGATCAGTAACGTGATTGCACACTTTCGAGCTGAGGAGCCATGATTCATACCTGTGTGTGTGTGTCTTACTGTCTTTCTGCCTTGTTTCGCACCTCAGCTGAAAGTGCCCACAGCCGATAAACCAGGAGCGACTGTAAATTTCAGGAAGCTTCTGTTGAACCGCTGTCAGAAGGAATTCGAGAAGGATAAGGATGATGATGAAACCTTTGAAAAGAAACAGAAAGAGCTGGATGCTGCCTCTGGGGTAGAGATGGCTTTAAATCTCATACTATTCTGACACTAATGTCATAACAACTCTCAGAATGCATGATGTCATAATCCCAGCAGGATTAGAAGGCTCGAGAAGTGATATTGCAATAGCAGTCAGAATGTAAAACTTAATAATAATAATCCTAGCTAGAATACATAAATCATTCTAGCTAGAATACAACATGCTGTGTGTTATATCCTAATCTGAAATGTACGTCTTAACTGCTGTTAGAATATGTGATGTCACAATCGGAAAAAGATTAAAATGTATGAAATTTGTTGTCATAACATTTAAATACGTGTGGATGTTACCTCATGCTGATGACACTACTGAGAGCTGTACGTGCTCTTGATTCTACATTCATTCACTTTGGGTTGTTTATTCATTAGCTCCATCCTGCTGACCCCACCTCTTCTCCCCTTACTCCCTCTCTCAGGAGGAGGAGAGACAGCGCCTGATGGAGGAGCTGGAGGAAGCCAAAGACAAGGCTCGGAGACGGTCGTTAGGCAACATTAAGTTTATTGGTGAGCTGTTTAAGTTGAAGATGCTGACTGAGCCAATCATGCATGACTGTATTGTCAAACTGCTGAAGAACCACGATGAAGAGAGTTTAGAGTGCCTCTGTAGACTGCTCTCCACCATCGGCAAGGACCTGGACTTTGAGAAGGCCAAGGTAACACACTCGCGCTTATCAGAATACGCAAAATGTCAAACTATACCATTATCGATCGAGCTCCATCACACACACATGCACATACACATGAACACACATGCTTAATCTCTGTCTTTTTCTTTTTAGCCACGCATGGATCAGTACTTTAATCAGATGGAGAAGATTATAAAGGAGAGAAAAACCTCCTCAAGAATCCGCTTCATGCTCCAAGACGTGCTGGATTTGAGACGGGTAACTACTACCTGTGTGTGTTTGTTTGTGTGTGTGTGTGTGTGTGTGTGTGTGTGAGAGAGAGAGAGAGAGAGACAGCCTCATAGACACCCACTCTAGTGTGCAGACCTGGCTTGAGTGGCATTTCACACTGAGGCTAACAGAAGCTCAGCTGTTTAATGCAGGGCGGCTCCTAAAGCAGAGTCACTCTGTGCCATAGGCTGACACAAGTGTCCGTAAACCCCTGGGATTCAATCATTACCCTTTTAACCTGAATGTGCAGTTCACAGGCACATGTTTTTTTTTTTCTAGTCCTTAAGCTTATAGTAGGTGTCGGGTAGTTTTACTGACGCTGTAAAATGAAATGTCCACTAAAATTTCGTTCCACCTGCAGAAATGTTAACTTTTTTGAGACAATTCAAAAGACACAGTGGACATATTTTTTCTAGCCTCATTATTCTACGACCCATTGCGGTTTGGTTAAAGTATTAAATTGGATAATACTGGTTGTATTTACTTTTTTAATGAAATGGAAAGTCAGACATTGCCGTAAAATGTTTAAACCAAAATATGATGAAATGAATTTTATGTTTGTTAACATGTTTGATACTCTGAAACCTAAGAGGTGCTAACTAACCCATCATAAATGTTAATTTGAAACCATCGTGCTCTTTTGGACTAGTTCTGTTTCTTGTGCAATCACTCCATTCCTGGAAAATGTTTGCGCTGTGTGTGTGTGTGTGTGTGAGAGAGAGATAACAGGATGTTCGTATTATGGTCCTTGCATGCACACCCACACATGCACTGAGCGCAAAAGATTTACTGGGAAGAACCAAAGTTTTGGTTTCGTTTCCCTGAAAGTGTGACTGGCAAAAGAAAGAAGGAAAGAAAGAGCGAGAGTGACACAGGTTGGGGAATGCATGTGGAGTTACAGGAAAACGAGAGGGAGGAGGACAAAGAATGACTGGCAGAATCCTCTGCTCCACCTTCGTCAACACAGCTCTTTTCTTACATTTTTTTTTTTTTTTTGCACCTGTTGTGTTCCACACCTCTGATTCCTCTGTCCAAACCTGCTTCTCTCTCTCTCTCTCTCTCTCTGTCTCTCTCCCATTCTCTTCCTTTCTCTCATAGAATAACTGGGTTCCCAGGCGTGGTGACCAAGGACCTAAGACTATAGAACAGATCCATAAGGAGGCTGAACTGGAGGAGCACAGGGAGCAAATCAAAGTCCAGCAGCAGCTCCTCTCCAAGAAGGAGAGCCGTGGAGGCCCAGGAGGAGGTGGGGGAGGAGGTCCAGGCCTAAGAGGAGGCCCTCATACCCCAAGCCCACGTGGAGGAGGACAGGGGCCTGATGAAGGCTGGAACACAGTCCCCATCTCTAAGAACAGACCAATCGACACAACACGTCTCAGCAAGATCACCAAGGTCTGAGTGCTTCAATGACCCGTCAGTCTAAACACCAGTCTCTCACACCTCATCACTGAGCAGTGTAAAACAGTTCTACAGCAGACACACAGACCAATACTGATCAGTGTAAAACAGTTATCATACACCAGGCACACACACACAAGATCACCAAGGTCTGAGTGCTCATTTGACCAGTCAGTCTCACACTGGACACATACACACACACACACACACTAACACTGATTAGTTCAAATACTGAATCCAGTTCACTATTTAAATGGGTTAAGGTATGATGATCAACATACAGCTGAGCTTTGTAATGGAGGCTTATATGGTACTGATATGTGTCACTGAAGCTAGTAATCAACCTCTCTCTCTCTCTCTCTGTCTTCTGTTTTTTTTTGTTTGTTTGTTTTTTTTTTGTTTCTCTCTGAAGCCAGGAGCACTAGACTTCAATAACCAGCTTCTTGCCCCAGGGGGTAAGGGGACATGGGGCAGCTGGGGTAAAGGCAGCAGTGGAGGATCAGGAGCCAAACCCAGCGACAGTGGTGAGAATATACACACACTTCTGTCTGTGTGTGTGTGTGTGTGTGTGTGAGAGAGGGAGAGATAAAGCAAGGAAAGAGAGAGTCTCCTTTGTCACTATGAGTGAATGTCCCCCGTGTGTGTGTATGTGTGTGTTCTTTACAGACTAACCCAATCCTGTTTTTATCTGAGTTCTCAAATCTGTAGATTGCAGGTGTACTTTGCAGTGAATGTTCTGGGTTTTGTTTGAGTGATTACAGGCCTGTATGAGTCATCAGAAAGTACAAGTTTGATTTGTGTCATTAAACAATGACTTATACTGCTGTAATGAAAAGGCCAAACAGCCTCTCTCTCTCTCTCTCTCTCTCTCTCTCTGTAGAGGAGAAATAATTGTACTGTAATTCTGAGGAAGATAACACCCATGGGGGCTTTGACAGCAGCTCTCTGTTGCTAAGTTTAACTCTGTATATGTGTGTGTGTGTCTGTCTGAGCAGCTCAGGACTCTGGTCGTCCAAGCACTCTGAATCGTTTCTCAGCGCTCCAGCAGCCTTCCTCTTCTGCCTCATCCTCACTCACAGACTCAGACAGGAGAGTTCCACACAGGTCAGGGGTCACACTCGTTCTACGTCTCTCCTTTAACCACTCTTCATCTTTCAGAACTCAGTGTGTGTGTAGCATGGTTTCACACATCATGGCTTAAGACTCCCTCCGCTCTAAGACTGACTCTGTCTTTGTAACTTGCACACAAGTTTGTAACTTGTTTTTTCTCTGTCTCACACACACATACACACACACACACACACACACACACACACTCACTTACTCATGCTCTCTCTCTCTCACTGTTAGGAGTAGCTCCAGTCGTGAGCGGGGAGACCGCTACGACAGGCGAGATGATCGTATGGACCGCGGTGGAGACCGGTTTGACCGCAGAGACGATCGTGACCGTGGCTCGGACCGTTTGGATCGGAACCGACCAGCCATCGGCAAACGAAGCTTCAGCCGTGAGAAAGAGGAACGGAGCCGGGAAAGGGAACAGCGAGCAAGTGACAACGTCCGCCGTGTCTCCAGCATGACGGAAGACAGAGAGAGGGAAAGAGAGAAGGAGAGGGAGAGGGAACGAGGCAGCAGAGAAGGGGTTACCATCAAAGAGAATGGTAATACGGGATCACAGATACAGAGTATACCTCGGGGGGGTGCTGAGTGTGTACAGGGATTTGAGAGTGTTTTTTCAGCATTCTTAACTGGGGTGTTTTTGTGTGTATGTGTTTTGTGTGTAGGAGTGCGTTAGTTGTCTGTAACACTCCTCCTTCCCCTGATGTTCATCGTATGGGCAGGGCCCCAAGTTCCTTTTAAACCTCTGAATCAATTCTCTTTAATACTCTCAATTTTGATTGTCTTGGGCCTACTTAATATTATCTGTATATATAATATTAATCGGTACTCTCAGAGGAAGAACTTTACCAGTAAAATGAACACACAGATCTCAGATTTAAAGTCATAATTCCCAACTATTTGCTGGACAAATATTATATTTGTGTTTTACATAGAATTTAGTTAAAATACAATTTCTCCTTCCCAGTTTTGCACGAAATGTTATCTGTTTTACAGTATTCTCAGAAATTAAATTGGCATAAGGTACTTCGAAGTACATAGGCGTATTCGCACACTGACTGTACTGAGTGGATCCACGCAACAACAACCTACAAAACCTGTTGCTATAGCAACAACAACCTACAAAATCCAGGTTAAATCAAATAAAACGTCGCAGGCCTATGTCAACGGTGGTGAGCGTTGTGCCCCAAAACAAATGGCCACTTCAGCTGTAAATGAACAATAAAATAGAGTATGGGACGGTACCTGTTACTGTCTAGTGCTCTTTCATGTCTTTACTCTTCGTCTTACAATCGCGGAGTCCGTCCTCGAGCGAAGATGGCGCGGCGTTTCCGTTACGTTGTGTCTTTCAATCCAACGGAATTTTGGACATATACTGGGTAGGCTAAAGCACTATCTGGTTAAGTCTTCTCCTTTCTAAATAAGAAACGTTTAAAGTTCACCATGAAACTCGAGCCAGTAGCGTCAGTGTGTGCTGCCAACTGGAATTCCGTCTATCTCGTCATTGAACCGAAACCAACTTGCTAATCAGTTAGCTTGGTACACTTATGAAAGCGCTTATCAACCCAATATGAAGATCCTTCAAGCTGTTTACGAGAGTAAAAACGTAAAAAAAAATGTTCCCTAAAATGATTGCTTCGATAATCGTAAAAAATATACATAGTACACCCAACCAGTAAATTAGTTACTTCTGAACAAACGAAAAGTCTCCTCAGAAGACGCACTACTCGCTCTCTCCCTCTCTCTCTCGACTGACAACTATCTCGCACGCGCTGCGTCTCGTGAACATCAGCCGGTCATATAGGAATATAGCAAACACGTATCAAAAAGCTTTTTATCATAAGAAAATTCATGAACAAGATAATGATTACACACTAATATATATATACACGTGTGTGTGTGTGTGTGTGTGTGTATATATATATGTGTGTGTGTATATATATATATATATATATATATATATATATATATAAAATATATATTCACTTATGCTTTTCTGATACTATTCTTTTAACTGTTTTTTCTTTTTACTTATAAGCACTAATAATTTTATATATATATATGTGTGTGTGTGTGTGTATTTTTTTTTTTTCTCCAACCGGGCTACATATCATAATGGAAACCCTCTGTCTCTCCTCCCAACAGTGAAGAGAGACACTGCCCCCACACCTCCTCCACCCTCCACTAAACCTGCTCTGACTGAAGAGGAGCTGGAGAAAAAATCTACCGCCATTATTGAGGAGTACCTACACATCAATGACCTCAGGGTACGTGCATACACGCACACACGTATACATACTTCAGTGAACTCAGGATATGCACACACTGACATGTTATTATTCATTTAAAAATTTGTCACTTAGAACTCTCTTTTTCCTATGTCTGACACATTATAACCACATTCTGTTAGTGTTAGTGTTTCTGTTATCTGCTGTCAAGCATGGTTTTGGTCTTGGAGTCACAGGGTTTTTATTCATCTATTTAAACAAGAAGCGAGTGAGTCTGTGTTTAATTATGCTCTGTTGCTCTGTGTCTTCCTGGCCTGTAGGAGGCGCTGCAGTGTGTGAGTGAGCTGAACAGCAGTGCGCTGCTGTATGTATTTGTGCGGATTGGCATTGAGTCGACGCTGGAGAGAAGCGCCATCGCTAGAGGGCACATGGGCCAGCTGTTTCACCGTCTGATTAAAGCAGGAACACTGACCACACAACAGTACTACAAAGGGTGAGTGTATGTGTGTGTGTGTGAATGTGCTGAAATGTAAATGAGACATTTTAATGCGTAGCTTTTGTTTATAAGAGATTACAAGAGAGAGTCTATTAAATAAATTGTGTGTGTGTGTATCTTTGTGTGTGTGTGTGTTTGTTGTTAAGGCTTCTGGAGGTGTTGGAGGTAGCTGAGGACATGGCCATAGACATCCCTCATATCTGGTTGTACCTGGCAGAGCTCATCACTCCCATGCTCCATGAGGGAGGCATCCCTATGGGCCAACTCTTTAGGTGAGCCCCAGGCTTCAGCTGAGGCCTACACCACACAGACAAGCAGTGCCTATATATATATGTTATTAGTCTGATTAGACAGACCAGGCCTTTTGTATTCGAAACTATTATTAAAATGTTGATTTTGGATCGACTTACCTGTCTATCTATCTGTCTGCCTGCTTACTTAAATATATCCATCTTTCTGTTGATCAATCATTTGTTCCTAAACCCTGAATACTGGTTGTAATAAGATTTTTTTAGCCGTGTTCTCAGACTGTAGGGTGTGTCTGAATATAGCATTTGTATTTGTGGAAGAAATGGATTTATGCCTCTGAAGTGCTGATTTTGACCACCAATATAATTGTGGGCGTGTGTCACATCTGACCTCTGGCCTTTTACCTTTTAGGGAGATGTCTAAACCCCTGGTGCCGCTGGGTAAAGCTGGTGTTCTGTTAGTTCAGATTCTCAACCTGCTCTGCAAAGAGATGGTAAGCTGTGTCTGTGTGTGAGGGTGTCTTTCTCCAGTGTTTATTTCTGTTTAAGTTGCCTGTTTGTGAGTCTGTCGTGGCATTTTGTGTGTGTCTGTGTGAGTTTGTGTATGTCTGTGTTATTTTGTGTGTGTGTGTGTGTGTGTGTGTGCGCGCGCTTGCATTTGCATTTCAGGTGACCGTTTTGTGTGTGTGTGTGTGTGTTTGTGTTCTGTAAAATACTGATGTGCTGTCTCTGCCTGTAGACCCATAAGAAGGTGGGAGCCCTGTGGAGGGAGGCGGGGCTTAACTGGAAGGACTTCCTGACTGAAGATGAGGACGTCAACAAGTTTGTCAGTGAAAACGTGAGAGATCAAATAAACCGTGGGAGCAGAAAGAGAAAAACATAATTAATGTAGAAAACCAACCCTGAATGTCTTTAATACTTCTCTCTAACTCTCTCTCTCTCTACCGCTCTGTCTCTCTGCAGGGAGTGGAGTATACTTTGGGTGAGGAGTGTGTGAAAGGAGGTGGTAAGAATGTGATGAGTTCAGAGGAGATCAGTAAACACTTAGACCAACTTCTACAGGATAAAGCCACCGATCAGAGGATCTTCGACTGGATAGAGGTGTGTGTGTGTCTGTGTGTGTCTGTGTGTGTCTGGGTGTGTCTGGGTGTGTCTGGGTGTGTCTGGGTGTGTCTGGGTGTGTCTGTGTGTGTCTGTGTGTGTCTGGGTGTGTCTGGGTGTGTCTGGGTGTGTCTGGGTGTCTCTGGGTGTGTCTGGGTGTCTCTGGGTGTCTCTGGGTGTCTCTGGGTGTCTGTGTCTGTGTGTGTCTGTCTGTGTGTGTGTGTGTGTCTGTCTGTCTGTGTGTCTGTGTCTGTGTGTCTGTCTCTGTCTCTGTGTCTGTCTCTGTCTCTGTCTCTGTGTGTGTCTCTGTCTCTGTGTGTGTCTCTGTCTCTGTGTGTGTGTGTCTTTGTGTATCTGTGTGTGTGTCTGTTTGTGTGTAGTGTGTCTGTGTCTGTGTGTGTGTGTGTGTGTGTGTGTGTGTTTGCACACAGAAGCAGCAATGATAAAGTGGGTGTGTGTGTGTGTGTTGAAGCAGTGCTACACAACATATGTAATTAGGGGAGAAACTGTTTCCGGCTTCACGGTAAAACGCGGTAAAATTCCAGACGGTTAGCGTTACCGTTTCAAATTTTAATTTTAAATTTCGTTCGTTAAAAATCCGACAGTCATCGAATTGGTTGTAAAACTGTTCCAACAGGAGAAACACTTTACTCCTCTGTATTTCCATCAGTTGTTGGGCTCATTGCAATTACTATCACTGTCATCTTAAGCCTCATTTCTATTTATGTTATTTGTGTTATTATTTTAATGTTTATGCAAACAAAAAGTGCATAGTGCTGCTAATTTTATTTGTGGTTTTCAGTATAAAACTTGGTGAAATTATTTCAGTTTGTGTATCAGTACTTTGTGAACATTTTCAGCATATTTTAACAACACTGTCATAATATTGATAGCTGTGATAATTTTGGTCACTATAATCGTGATATTAAATTTTCATATTGTTTCATCTCTATATGTATGTAATAATACAGTGTGTATTATTGTGTTTGTCATTTGTGTGTGTAACTGTGTTAAGTGTGCTTGGTTTACCTCAGTGTAGGTGTGGAGATGCATATTTGTGAGGGTTGTTTTCTTCCTGTTGCTCTGACGCTGACCTCTTCATGTGAACTTTGCCCTGTGTTTGTAGGCGAATCTGGATGAGCAGCAGATGGCGTCTAATGCCTTTATCAGAGCACTGATGACCTCTGTCTGTCAGTCAGCCATCATCTGTGAGTCTCCTCTCACTTTTGACCTTTTACCTTTGACCTCAGAGAACTTTACGTTCGTCATCGATTACACAGGAATGTTGTGCTATTTTCTTATTAATTAACAATTAATATGAGAAAATGTGCAGCTTTTTGGGTCATTTAAAGGGGTGATCTGTTGCCATGATAACCCAGTAAAGCATAGCATAGAATAGCATACATTAGCTACCATACTTTGTTTTATCAAATGGCAGCAGTTTCCTCTGGATTTTAGTGATGTCAAGTCCTCAGTGGTGGCAAGTCTTTCTATAGAACTTTGATTGTGTGTGTGTGCATGTGTGCATATCCAGATGAAAACCCGTATAAAGTGGACACCCAGCAGATTACCCAGAGGGCCAAGCTGCTGCAGCGTTATGTGAAAGATGAGGATAAAGAACTACAGGCTCTGTATGCTTTACAGAGCCTCATGGTACAGATGGAGCAGCCCCCCAGTAAGTGTGTCTCTGTGTGTGTGTCTCTCTCTCTCTCTCTCTGTATTTGTATGTGTGTTTGTGTGTAAGTGTGAGTGTGTGTGTGTGTCTCTCTCTCTCTGTATTTGTTTGTGTGTGTGTGTCTGTGTGTGTCTCTGTGTGTGTGTGTTTATGTGTTTGCTGTTCTGCATTATCAGCTTTGGCCAAACTGTAGCAGTCTGTCTGATTTCGTTCTTCCACGATCAGTCTTCCATTAAATCTGTTTTTGTGCCTGTATTTGTTTGTAGAAACACTAAAGCCTTTTTTTCCATATTCTACTCTGATTCCTCCCCATTGATGCAGTTCTGTATTTGACTATCTCTCGTTCCCTCTCTGTAGATCTGTTGCGAATGTTCTTTGACGTCTTGTATGATGAAGACGTCATTAAAGAGGAGGGTTTCTACAAGTGGGAGTCGAGTAAAGACCCAGCTGAACAACAGGGCAAGGGTGTGGCCCTCAAATCTGTCACCGCCTTCTTCACCTGGTTACGGGAGGCAGAGGACGAATCAGATAACAGCTAGATTTTAACTCCGCCCACCTGAGACTGAAAGAAGATGAAACGTGGAAGTCTAAAGAATCCTTCCGGGGAAAACAAGAAAAAAAGAGTAAAACTTTGGGAGAGATTCCACTACAGAGAAATATAAGTCTTTTTTTTTTTGAACAACGGAATGTCTTTTTTTTTCTTTTTTAGCTGAACTGAACTGAATATAAATAAAATGAAAAACATTGAGCTGAAAGAGAGCAGAAGAGGAAGCCTTTGTTGCTATGGGAGACTCCTCCTTTTCCCTTGTTGTTTTTACTTTCACTACTTCCTGTCGCCATAGTGACGGATGCAGCCAGGCCTCCCTCAGTGATGGAATTCACAATGATAAAGAGAAAATCACAATAAGAAAACGGACAAGGCTGCTCAAATGCTTTATTTTTTAAATTCTTCATACATGGAACTTACAAACTGTGGGCTGCATTTTGGAGGATCGATGTATGGATGGATGGATGCGTGGTACAAAGAATAGATAACACAGTGTTTTCTTTTTTTTTTTCCCTTTAATTTTTCAATTTTGATTTTTTTTTCTTTCTTTCTTTTTTCTTCTTTTTTTTTGGTTTCTCCAGAGTGTAGAATTGTTGGAGTGTGACTTTTCTGCATTTTTTTTAATAAGCAAAAAAAACAAAACAAAACAAAAAAAAAAACAACAACAACAAAAAACAACAAAAAAAGCAAAGTAAGTTTCCCATTGCAGAGCTGTGATTGGTGGATTCATACCGGGGGACTGAAAAACACCCAGTCAGCTCTGATCATTACAGAGGAAAATGGGGGACATGAACTTTGATCTTTTGCTGCGTTGCTGCTGAGGAGTGGGGGTCACCGCTACTGCCCCTCCTGTGACCTTTGACCTTTCTCATACACTTTAAAAACAGAAACAAGAGGGGGGGGGGAGAGACTTTTTGACTAAAAAGTGAGGGTTTACCCCATGTCTGTAGTGCATTTTAAAAGAGAAAGTCATTAAAACTTGAAAAAAATATGTAGAGAAATCATCTTTAAAAGAAAATACACAAAAGATCAAATGACAGAAAAACTATGAAGAAATTTAAACAGTACGAATCCTGAGAGGCCTTTTCTGCTTCCTGCAGTGGAAATGCACGACAGGACAGTTCTGTAAATACGTTTAGGAGGTTTTTTTTTTTCTTTTTTCCTGTAATAAATAAATGCTAACTTTAATGCCATCTAATTTTTTTCCTGGCAGTTTTCTGTATTTATATGATTTTTTTTTCTTCTTTCTCCTCTGTCAGTGAGGAGGTCAATAACCCTCCTCTAGTCATTGATTACGATTTAATCATGGTTTTTTTTTTTTTTTTTTTTGTAAATATTTTTTGAGTTCTGAAATATTTAATTAAGAGAAATTTAATGCCTCTTTTCACATCTGAAACTGGAAAAGATAATAATAAAGAATGTTGCAATTAAAAATGAAAAAAGACATGTGCATGTGTGTCTTACGTTGCAGAAAACTACATGATGTGACCCTCTCTCTTTCTCTTTTTTTTTTACTTGCTCTCCTGGCATGCTTTCTCTGAATTTCGCTCTCAGTTGAATTTCGCTCATTTTCTCTGGAATGGCTTGTAGACATTACCCCATGCAGCCGTCCAGTCAGCCAATCGGAAAAGGGGGAGTATAGCATGTGGCCACTATCTCTTGTTCCTGATACGTTATTCTCTGTGTGTGTGTGTGTGTAAAAGAGAACGCGTTATGAAGTGTACATCCGTATATGCTACTAAACGATCGAACTCCAGTATGATGGGGCAATATCATGTCGTGCGTCAGTACACCGCCAGTCCTGAACTTAATGATCTGTCGCTGTTGTCCCTCAGCGTCCGGGACGCATGCATACAACTGAACGTCTCATATCCATATTCGCTCACAGTCCACACATATTCTGCTGATCTGTCAGATTCTACGCGGAACACATCACAACGCAATGATTAAAATATATTAAAAGAGGAGAGCTCACTGCGGGGATCTCTTACAGTGATGTACTGTTACTGTGCAATAGTTTCGAGAGGACGTAGGTTCAGTTCGATTTATCTCGTGAAGTTCGGCTTATTTCAGATGTATGATACGCCAAAGCAGGTTACCTCACTCTAAGGGCCGGTAAGATTGACCTGATTTTTCGCTGACTCTGTCAACTTCGTGTGCATAAGAAACCAGGCATGAACGTTTATCTGGCCACAGTTTCATAATTTATAGGCGTCCAGCTGATGATAAGTGATAAGATGAAGGCTAAGTAAGATGTCAGCGTGATCAAAAAGTTTCCACCCTTCAATAAATAGTTCCGCACGACACTTCTATGAAACTAATAGATTACACGGTAATCAGGTAGCGTGCCAATTTATCTCCAATGTTTATCTTGCACTGCACACAAGGTCCACATGAGTAAAAGTTTTCTTATAAATGACTAAAAGCGCACTATATCATGGCACCACACATCAAAGTTGTGCTGTCTGAAAGAAAATGATTCAGTAATCATATCTAGTCCTCTAAATTTCAGGGGAACTTTAATTTTCAGGAGATATTTAAATGATCTAAGAGCCGGGTGGTGAACCACTGGAGACGACAACTCTTTTTGATGAATGGATCCAAACGATTCGCCCGCTCAAAAAAAAAAAAACGAAAAAAAAAACAACGCGAAATGTTCACCGACACAACAGAGGGGTAGCCAATCGCAAAAAGCAGGACTTCTCCGTTAGTCCAATAACTGTAACCAAACTACATCTGACGGATATTAGCACAGCTAAAATCATTCCCGTTGAAATCCTGTTTCTCGGGATGGCCCCTGGCGATCCAGGTAGGCCTAACTGTCAGTTTAAAGTGCCGTTAAAGATCTGTAATCTCTGTTTCTCACTCTGGTGCGTTTTCATTTCTGACCACTAGAGGGACCCCCTAGCACTGACTGTACAAACATCATTTGATTTACCAATGCATTCCTAACTTTTTTTCTGGCTAAATCGTGATATTAACGATGAAAATTAAATTACATTCATATTACGCCTTGTTCATCTCAGATTTACAATGGCAACAGATAACAATAACTATAAAACGCCAGAGAGAAACAAATGCTGCCTATGAAATGAGTATTTCTGGGAATCAAGTACCCTACCCATCCAGCACACACACACACACACTCACACACGCAGATTCTCGCACACCTAGTGGGCACATGCAGAATCACCAGCCTCAACAGGGCTCAAAACACAACACTGACCTCCTCACCAGGAGGTGCCAAAGAATCAATGCTGCTCCAACATTACCCCCCCCCCCCCGAACCCCACCCCCCTCTTTCCACCCTGCTATGTAATTTCACTACTCTCTCTCTCTCTCTCTCTCTCTCTCTCTGTGCATGAACAGATGTGTGGTTTTAATTGAGTTTTATGTAACACTGCTCTGTGTTTGGATTTTAATAAAATGAACAGAGACCATCTTCTCTCTGTTATGAGAGTGTGTAAATTAGGTTGGTGACACCAGGCACAAGTATGTGTGTGTCTCCTGCCGGTATTGTTAAAGCTGTTTGTGTGTGTGTGTGTGTTTATGTGTGAGAGAGAAAGAGAGTGTGTATGTTTTTCCACTTCAAGATATGGACACAGTGTGCATGCGTGAATGTGTGTAAATGGTTCATACCTTGAACTGAAAGATCTAACAGTGTGTGCAATTGGAAAATGCTGACACATTGTGACTGCACACACACACAAACACATACACACTCATGTGCAAGCACCCACATGTAAGAGAATGGGTGTTTGTGTTTGTGAAAAACAGATATTAGAGCTTCAACAGCATCTGAGTGTATTGAGTGGACCACTTTATATTAAAGTTTTAAAAGTGTGTATGCTGGCTCTGTTAAAACATTTACGGTGTGCGTTATCAGTTGCTGCTTACCACATTATCCCCCTGGCTGTATTTCATCTCTACCTATCTCTCTTTTATGATTGTTCACTGTGCACTGCTCCTTTATCATGCTTTATTGGTTTCTTACTGAAATCTGAGTCATTCTAAACAACTAAACTGTACAAAACTTTCATCAACTTCACATTCAGGGAACAGATGGTAGATACCCTAATGCAGTTGTACGTGTGTGTGTGTGTACATGTGGTTTTATTCTTCCTGGAATACACATTGCAGTGTATAAATTTTATTTCAACAAACTGAGCTTCAGTGGGACTGTTATACTTGATTGTATTATTTTATACACCAGCAGAGAATAAAAAAATGTGAGGGAAAAAGTGAATAAGGAAGAAACCACATTCACATTGGAAAAACGGGATTAGAAATGAACTCTAACCTGAAGTATGAGATTTATGTTTCAATGTACTGATGTTTAGATGCTGGAAAAAGAAAACAGTTAAGATTTAGAGTGGATTATTTAAGAGCAGAACTTAAGTTACCTTTGTATAATCTCTTGGACTTTTCTCCCTGTTCTGATTGACTCTCAGGGTTTGGAACTGGAGCTCTTATCAAAGAGGAGTGATCGACAGGTAAAATATGATGAGATTAGCCCTTGCTCTTTAGTCAGTGGAAGGGACATCTCACAGAGTGTGTGTGTGTGTGTGTGTGAGAGGTTACTGTCTGCAGGCGTTGTAGAGATGAAGTTGCTCTTCACGTGTGTGAGTCTGCTGGTTGGAATCTGCCTCAGTGATGGTGCAGGTAAGACACTAGCCCACCACAGTATTGTGTAAAACAAAAAAAATAATGTTTGGGTTGTGCTCCTCTCCGTTCCTGTGTTTTTCTCATCACTCTGTGCCCACTATCACCTGGTCTCCACTTTTCTCACCTGTCCTCACCTACTATCACCTGTTCTTCACTTTTCTCACCTGTTCTCACCTATTATCACCTGTTCTCTACTTTTCTCACCTGTTCTCCACCTTTCTCATCTGTTCTCACCTATTATCACCTGTTCTCCACTTCTCTCACCTGTTCTCATCTATTATCACTTGTTCTCTACTTTTCTCACCTGTCCTCACCTATTCTCACCCATTCTCTACTTTATCACCTGTCCTCACCTATAAACACCTGTTGTCTACTTTTCTCACCTGTCCTCACCTATAAACACCTGTTCTCTACTTTTCTCACCTGTTCTCTTTTGTGCACATATTATAACCTGGTCTCTATGTTTCTCACCTGCTCTCTCCTATTATCACCTGTTCTCCACTTTTCTCACCTATTATCACCTGTTCTCTACTTTTCTCTCCTGTTCTCTTTTGTGCACATATTATAACCGGGTCTCTATGTTTCTCACCCGCTCTCTCCTATTCTCACCTGTTCTCTACTTTTCTCACCTGTTCTCTACCTTTCTCACCTGTTCTCTGCTTTTCTTACCTGTGGTCGACAATTATCACCTGTTCTGGTTTTTTTAGCCGTTCTCTGTTTTTCTCACCTGTTCTGTGTTTTTCTCAACTTTTCTTAGCATTTCTCACCTGTGCTCACCTACTCTCACCTGTTCTCACACCTTTTCACATATTCTCACTACTGTTAAGCCTCTCAGCTCTGGCTTTTAACTGCTAACAACTTAACAATCAAGTGTGTCTCCTACATTCTATAGTGA
>NC_044500.1:5798726-5828726 GCF_902362185.1 Chanos chanos | reverse complement strand
GACAGACAGACAGTCAGAGGAGGGGAGGAGAGAGACAGACAGACAGATAGACAGTCAGAGGAGGGGAGGAGAGAGGCACAGACAGACAGTCAGAGGAGGGGAGGAGAGAGACAGACAGACAGTCAGAGGAGGGGAAGAGAGAGAGACAGACAGACAGACAGTCAGAGGAGGGGAGGAGAGAGAGACAGACAGACAGTCAGAGGAGGGGAGGAGAGAGACACAGACAGACAGTCAGAGGAGGGGAGGAGAGAGAGACAGACAGACAGTCAGAGGAGGGGAGGAGAGAGACACAGACAGACAGTCAGAGGAGGGGAGGAGAGAGAGACAGACAGACAGTCAGAGGAGGGGAGGAGAGAGAGACAGACAGACAGACAGACAGACAGTCAGAGGAGGGGAGGAGAGAGACACAGACAGACAGACAGTCAGAGGAGGGGAGGAGAGAGAGACAGACAGACAGTCAGAGGAGGGGAGGAGAGAGACACAGACAGACAGTCAGAGGAGGGGAAGAGAGAGAGACAGACAGACAGACAGTCAGAGGAGGGGAGGAGAGAGAGACAGACAGACAGACAGAGGAGGGGAGGAGAGAGAGACAGACAGACAGACAGAGGAGGGGAGGAGAGAGAGACAGACAGACAGACAGACAGTCAGAGGAGGGGAGGAGAGAGAGACAGACAGACAGACAGACAGTCAGAGGAGGGGAGGAGAGAGGCACAGACAGACAGTCAGAGGAGGGGAGGAGAGAGAGACAGACAGACAGACAGACAGTCAGAGGAGGGGAGGAGAGAGAGACAGACAGACAGACAGTCAGAGGAGGGAAGGAGAGAGAGACAGACAGACAGACAGACAGACAGTCAGAGGAGGGGAGGAGAGAGAGACAGACAGACAGACAGACAGACAGTCAGAGGAGGGGAGGAGAGAGAGACAGACAGACAGACAGACAGACAGTCAGAGGAGGGGAGGAGAGACAGACAGACAGACAGACAGACAGTCAGAGGAGGGGAGGAGAGAGAGACAGACAGACAGACAGACAGACAGACAGTCAGAGGAGGGGAGGAGAGAGAGCACAATGGGAAGACAAAGTGCATCGAACACAAATAAGATGACAGTGATACAAATAAGTTTGACAGTGTATGAACAGTAGACCGTGTGTAAACAGGTACTGTCCAAAAAACAGAGAGTGCAGTATATAATAAAGTGTGCGTTGTAAAACTGTATCCAGTATGTAAACTTTTAAACAGAGAGTGCAGCATGGTATGTACCTGGGTCAACCAGCCATAGTGTGCGTGTGTTGAACACTGGCAGCACTGCACCCGTTACATAGTGGCTGTGCATTGTCTTTAATTGTCCAATAAAGTGGCTGTGCAAGTGGGGGGAATTTGTGGGTCTGAGGGGGGATGGGGGGGGTCAAAGCAGGGTGTGAAGAATAGAGTCCAGGGAAGATGGGGATTTATAAATATAAATTTGTGTTTTGTTTCTCTCTCTCTCTTTTGTGTGTTTGTTGCTGCAGGCTGCTCAGTATGTCTGGAATAAAGCAGACTTTGATGCCATAGACCCAGCCAAGACAGACTACCTCATGGGTGAGTGAAGCATTCTGGGAAATCCAGCACCATCACACAGTCTGGGTGTTTGGATGAAACAGTTGAGTAGACTGACAGAAAACCAGCTGTGATTCCGATTATAACAAACACACTCCCCTCTCTCTCTCTGCCTGTCTGCCTGTCTGTCTGTCTGTCTCTCTCTCTCTCAGCACTGTTTGAACCAGGGGATATGCGTTATGAGTTGGACAGAGACAGTAAAATGGATCCATCCATCGTAGAGACCACAGAAAAAGCCATCCACATTCTACAGAAAAACCCCAAAGGATTCTTCCTATTGGTAGAAGGTAATCAACAAACCAACCAATCAGCCAAGCAACCAAATAATCAGTTAGTCAATGTTGAGTGTAACGTGTGTGTGTGTAAATGTGTGTGTGTGTGTGTGTGTGTGTTTCTGTCTCAGGTGGCCGTATCGACCAGGCTCACCATAACAGCCTTGCCTCCAAGGCTCTGCACGAGGCCGTCGCCCTTGACTACGCTGTGGAACGGGCACTGATGCTGACCAATGAGGAGGACACACTGACTGTTGTCACAGCTGACCACTCCCACCCCTTCACCATTAACGGATACACCTTCAGAGGGAACAGCATTCTGGGTAAACACACACCTGTGTGTGTGCCTGTGTGTGAGAGATAGAGAGACCAAGAGAGTGTGCGTGTGTGTGTGTTACTGTATAAGAGAAAGAGAACTACAGAGATAGGGCCAGAATAATTAAAATATATGAATGAATACATTTTGTCTTCTCTTGTGTATTAGGTAAAGTTCCACTGTGGGGAACAGATTTTCTCCCGTTCACTACGCTGATGTACGGCAACGGCCCTGGACACAAAATCGTCAACAACAAGAGACCAGACATCCGCAAGGTTGACACCAGTAAGTTTCGCATGCACGCACACACAAACACACGCACACACCCTAAAACACACATCTGCATACACATCTTAGTGGGAGCTTCTAATTTATATTTCCATGTGGCTGTAACTAAAAATGAATAAGTTCACCCTTTTCCTAACACTAACCAAAACACTTTTGGTACTAGCTAATTGCGATAGTGAAGAAACAGGAACATATAATAGGGACACAGTCCAATGTGTGTGCGTATGTTTGTGTGGGTGTTTTTGTGTGTGTGAGTGTGTTTTAATGTACTGATACACTATCTTAACTTCATATCGCCCTCCACCCTCACCGTGGAGCAAAGGTCACTGGAGCGCAGACCTTGACCTTTGTTTTCTCTCCCTCTTTTTCTGCCAACACTCCTGCTCTCTTCATCTCTCTGTCTCCACCTATCCCATACTTCTCCTTTTATCTCTCTCTCTCTCTGTCTCTCTCTCTCCCTCTCACAGAAACGAAGGACTATGTTCAGCAGGCGGCGGTGCCCATGGGAAAGGAGACCCACGGTGGGGAGGATGTTGCCGTGTTGGCCCGTGGCCCCATGGCCCATCTCTTCCAGGGCATAAATGAACAGAGTTACATCGCTCATGCCATGGCTTACGCGGCCTGCGTCGGCCAGAACCAACGCCACTGCCACGTTACCATGACGACAGCATCCCCGGAACATCCCCCCGAGAACACTGCCCACACACACACGCCCCTACTATTGCAGTCAACCTTAGTTCTGAGTCTGTTGACCACTGCTTTGCTATACTAGAGAGAGAGAGAGAGAGAGAGAGAGAGAGTGAGAGAGTAACTGTGAGAGTGAAGGTGTGTGTGTATGTGTGCATGTATATGTGTGTGTGCGTATGTGAGAGACAGAAAGAGAGACACTTTAAAAAACCTGCTTGCACTCCCAAAATGGGAATATTTATGTTTCCATCCCCATCCTTACCTGATTCCCTGACTGCACACCTCACACTTTTAAAATATATGAATCTCTAACTGTTCACACTCAGAGCGGCGAGAGTGTCAAAATTCGCTCAAACCTCCCTGCCAACAACGCTGTTGAACACTGTGGACGATCTGACATTGATGAAATAGGCGGGTATAAGTTCGTTAAGAATGCTTGGTTATGCAAATGTTTTTTAAAGGGGCCACAAAGCAAACAAACAGGTCGAGGGGTATCTTTGTGCTGACTGACCACCGGTAGGGTTAACCTTATGAGATATTTTAAATGTGAAGGTGGGAAATCGATCGATGACAGAAAGAAATTAACAATTGTGATTACATATTTGGTAGCAAAATAAACTTACAAAATACACTACTTAAAAGCCATTTTTGTTGTGTGTCTTTTGTGTTGATGCTAGGCTAGGTTAAATTTCAGCATGGAGTTTATAGGACACGTTTACTAGCCTTGGTCTTTAATTAACATTTACTTGTGCATAACCTACATTACAGTATCTGTAGTCCTGTTCCTGATTGAAGTTGAGTGACTAATTAGTGTAACTGGTCAAGTCGGTGTTGTTTTGAGCCAATGAATTGCATTAAGGCGTTCCGTTTGGCGTAACATTTTCAACATTGACATATTGTTTGAAAGTGACAAAACCCGCACACCATACACTGTTTCAATTAGAATATGCTAGATTTGAAAAAAAAAAACAAAACAAAACCACATACAACCAGAAATGTTTTCAAAAAATGTATTATATTGACTACAAAATGGAGACAGGAGAACTGTTTTCTAAACTGAGTGTGTGAGGGAGAGCACAAGGTGCAGCTGACCAGACTGAGAGGAAAATAAAGCTAACACACACCCCTCACAGCCTTATCAGCTGCACCCCGTTTCTCTCTCCTCACTGTTCAGCGTTCAGTGTCTCCTGCCTCCACACATTTTGCCTCGTGAATTCATTTATGTATCTGGAACTTGAAGTCCTGGCGCCTCCTCAAGGACAAGGTCCTAAAGTCGTCCAGTCCACACTCCTAAAGAACAGGCTGTCGCTGTCCTCTGGAGCAGGGCTGGGAGGGCGAGCTCTGCTGCTAACAGCCTCTCCTCGAACTCAGCGCTGTTCCTCAGGCGTCCTCTTCCTGCGTCTCTGTCCGCATCCCTGTCCCTCGGCACTCCACTGGCTCTGGCTCCTCTCACAACAGTCACTCAGCTCTCGCTCTCTCTCTCTCTCTCTCTCTCTCACTCGCCTGCCGCTGATCTTCTGCCTGCCTGTGCCCGGCCACGTGACATTCTCTCTTGCTTCTGGGGTCGTGGTTCCATGAAGGGGTGGAGGAAGCCCATGACCCCACTGTAGCAGCATGGCTGGGAACCGCTTGCCCCTGCTCCGCTTCTCTTCCTCTCTGCCAGCTTTCTACCCCTCTTTCCTATATGTGTCTCTGAGCGACTTCCAGCGCTTTTTACATCCATCCTATGGTGAAAAACGATACAAAACACATATTCCATGAACACCTCATTACTCATATTTCAGAGTAGCTTGTCTGCATGCTATGTCTAAAATCCACCAGCTCCTCCTGGGGGATCCCAAGGCGTTCCCAGACCAGTCGAGATGTATAATTCTCCCAACTTGTCCTGGGTCTGCCCTGGGGTCTCCTCCCAGTTGGTCCTGCCCAGAACACCTCCGCAGGGAGGCGCCCAGGAGGCATTCTGACTAGGTGCCCAAACCACCACAACTGGCTCCTTTCAATGCGGAGGAGCAGCGGCTCTACTCCGAGCTCCTCCCGGGTGTCCGAGCTCCTCACCCTATCCCTGAGGGTGCGCCCAGCCACTCTGGGGAGGAAGCTCATTTCCGCCGCTTGTATCCACGATCTCTTTCTTTCGTTCAGTCACTACCCAGAGCTCGTGACCATAGGTGAGGGTTGGAACAAAGATCAACTGGTAAATTGAGAGCCTTGCTCTCTGACTCAACTCCTTCTTCACCATGACGGTCCGGTACAACGACCGCACGACCGCTGCCGTCGCCCTGATCCGCCTGTCGATCTCCCGCTCTATTTTACCCTCACTTGTGAACAAGACCTTGAGGCGACAACTTGGTCCCAACTCAGAGGGAGCAATAAATACTGTTGTATGTGCTATTGTACATATTTAACCCTGATGCCATTAATCGTTACTTTTGCAAAATTTCACAAAGTCTGTGTGAACTCATGGCAATGTATGATATGCTGGTAAAAAAATGAACTGTTTAACAATTGTTTACATCGACGGTGCTTACGTAGCTGAAGTTTAAAATGTGCATTTCAGTTTTACTGTAAATGACTCAATGTATGATGCCGACACATTTTTATGATAAAAACACAGATTTTAAAGCATGAAAAAAGCATGAAACTAGGCCATGATATGTATGTGTGGCGTCTAATAATGACACTAGGGGTACGTTTTCTTTAGAATGGGAAATGTGGCGGGTTAAAATAAACTACTGTACAGCTCCAGTATTACCTCACGTTTGACAGCATCATCCATATACGTCACATTTAAGTAAGTAGCCATATAATGTTTGTTCTAGTTGCATATTTAATTATGTTAAGACAAGCACTAATGTTATAAACTAGTAATGTAAACATTAGCGACTGATTCGCATCAACCAACTCTGTTTTGCCTGGTATGGCGCTAAAGTTAGGAAGCAATTCCCTCCATCCTTCACAGAATATATTATCCACTTCACCAACTTACCCGGAACACTAACAATTTCGGAGACCTTCATCCATGCCTCTTCTTTTTTGTTTTTATCCCTGTACGCAAACAGGGACACGTCGTACAAGATGGGGAAACCCGCCACACCAATTATTGATTTCTCCTCCATTTTGCTTAGGACCAAAGGTTTGGTGGGAACAATAATTTATACTGTTGTGTTCTCTAATATTCTCTACAGCAGAGCACTTCCAAATTCCTATTGGTCGCTGCCGAACCGTGTCATATCTCATGACCATAAAGTTAACCGAACCTCAACCGCATTCTGACGCCAAAACCGCCCTCGCCGGGACGCTCTTCGCCCGCTTCAAGACGCGGGCTCACATTGAAAACGAATGACTTCTGGTTGCTTTGACGCTCTCGCCGCCCTCAGTGTGAACGTACAGTAGTGCCTTAAATGTTACGCAACGTATCATGAACTTATGTAATAAATATGTGTGTGTGTGTGTGTGTGTTTTGGGGGTTTGTTTGTGTTTCTTGTTTTCATCATTATTAATCCTAATAAATGAATCCTAATAAACAATGTCTGAGATGAACAGCTTTGAGGAAAAAAAGGAAAGAAAAACCCACTGATGGTCTCTAATAAACCACTCTCATGAAAGGACAGAACAAACCACATGGATAAAAAGAGAGAAAGTGAGGGATCTTTCATTTCCATTCATGCTCTCTCTCTCTCTCGCTCTCTCTCTTTCTCTCTTTCTCTCTCTCTCTCTGTTTGATCCTTCCTTGCTCTAAGTCTGTGTGGCTGATTTGGGAACAGCCTGTTTGAAGGCATTAGCGTCATGTGGTTATAAATGATAAAACACATTTAAACACCACCTATTTTAAACCTTTTTGGGACAGATTAGAGAAATTGTTCTAACAGCTATGAACTTGAAGGCACTAATCGACAACCCGACATGTGCACGTACAACTGTCTGAAAGCGCCCCAGATCTGCGCTCCATCGACCGGCTCACTTGCTCTCTATGATGTAACATGTTAAAGCCTTTCTCCCAGGGCCTCAAACTAGAATTTTTTTTCGATCGGTTCGTTCCAAGCAGAATCGGCATTTTAACGTTTCCGGTTTTGTGTTCCACCTCACAATTATCGTTCCCTAACCAATTAGAACCAAATGAAATACCGGTTAATAACGTTCCATGTAGGGCTGTGTATATGACAACGAGTATCTTTCGGAGGGTATAAAAATGTCTACTGATAGATATTTTAGTCTACAGTCTCTATCGCTGATGTCACAAAACATTGCAAAAACGCACAGCATCACTAACTAGCAGCGCTGTAGTACACTCTGTCCTCTGGCCGTGACTGTGGCCTCTGGGCCATTTGACTGTTTTGTGATCATTGTCAGTCACAAATGTTAAAATGGCGAAAATGGCAAACTATGTCATTTTAACGCCGCAGTTGCTAATAGGCTATGCGGGGCACATTATGTTTAGACTAACTGAAGCTAGCTAGCTATTTCCAACATTAGTTCTCTTAGTAGCCTATCTATCAAACACTGATGAAGTTGATGTCTAAGACCAACGTTTTATAAAGTGCATAGCATAATGCTTACCTCCTCTGGCTGCACACAGGGAGACCAGACCACGTTTCACTTTCACAATATCACCGCCAGGGTGTTCCGTCGAGTTGTGCTACCTATTGATATGTGCTACCTGGAGCACGATTTTGGGTTATGGTTGGGGACGGGGTTAGACTTTGCTATCGATTCGCGCTATAGTAGAGCCGTTGTTTGCTCTACGGCTGCGATGGTAGCATTTCTCGACAAAGTAGTACAACTGTCAAAACACCTTTCACCAGTAAATTTATGCCCGCTATCTGAAGACGTGACGTTTAGAGGAAGACAGGAAGTAACTCCGCACCAAAGTTATTGCAAGCAGAAAATATTTTAATTTGTTGTAATGAATAAAAGAACGAAAAAATAATGTCATTGAGTGGTTACCATTATTTTAAATAAATGTTTCTGCTCCAGAACATTAAGAAAAATGAAAGTGTCTGGTTTTGTTTTTGTTCCTAGCGAGATTGTTTCTGGTTTTCGTTTTCGTTCCTTGAACCGGTTCGAAGCCTTGCTTACTACCAACTAGGATCTCTTACGGTGAGAGCAACATGTCAGCCAGTCAAACATTTTTGTATGTATTTGTATACATATGTATACATATATATACTTAAACATATCAGTTACACTAGGTCAGGTGTGATGTTTTATTAATATTGAAACTGAATGTTGTACTGTGTATTTCCCAAATATGCCAAAGTCACACAGGCTCGTATGCAGGGGGGGCGTGTATGATGCCAGGGCTTGGAACAAAATTATTTCAACGGGCTCCCGCTCCCACCCCAATGAGAGAGGATCACTCTCTCAACTCTCAATGTTCCACAGGGAAAGCTTGTCAAAGGGGCCTACACTTCATAGACTACAAAGTACACTCAAACCCACAAAACCCATGTGGTATTTATCCCGAAAAACATAGCAGCCTTTTGTCAATAGATTATCCTCCTTAATGTCGTGTTTTATACATGAAACGGTGATAACAAGCAAGTGAAATAGCCTCGCAGATGTTAATAAACACAACAGAAAAAAAAGAAATATTTATTGATCATATGTATTGATAGCCTGACATAACCCACCAGAATTGAATTTGCCAACGCTTGTCTTGAGTCGTTGTTTCACAGAACAAAAGTGGCCAGTGGGTGTCACCGTGGAAATGGGTGTCGGATTGTTTCGAAACTGTTTGGAAATTTCTGGCACAATTGCTTTGAACGTTTCGGTGTTTGACAAAGCCACTTTGCCCACCACTAGATAGTGTTATTTAGGGAGACTCGTGCGGTTTCGACTAATGGGCTATTGGTCACTGCTGGAAACTGGGAGGAGTCACTCAGTATTCAAAGTCCTTCGTCACACAGGGAACAGATGGTAGATACCCTAATGCAGTGGTACGTGTGCGTGTGTGTGTGTGTGTGTGTGTACTTTTGTGTGCGTTCTATTCTTCCTGGAACACACATTACACTCTATAAATTGTATTTCAAAAAGCTGGACTTAAATGTGACAGTTATACTTGATTGTATTATTTTATACACCAGCAGAGAATAAAAAATGTGAGGGAAAAAGTGAATAAGGAAGAAACCATACATAAATAGTATTAACAAACTCTTCACATTGGAAAAACAGGATTAGAAATGAACTCTAGCCTGAAGTATGGGATTTATGTTTCAATGTACTGATGTTTAGATGCTGGAAAAAGAAAACAGTTAAGATTTAGAGTGGATTATTTAAGAGCAGAACTTAGGTTACCTTTGTATGATCTTTACTCCCTGTTCTGATTGGCTCTCAGGGTTTGGGACTGGAGCTCCTATAAAAGAGGAGTGATCAACAGGTAAGAGATTATGAGATTAGCCCTTACTCTTTAGTCAGTGGGAGGGACCAAGAGTGTGTGTGTGTGTGTGTGTGAGGTCACTGTCTGCAGGCGTTGTAGAGATGAAGTTGCTTTTCGCGTGTGTGAGTCTGCTGGTTGGAATCTGCCTTGCTGATGATGCAGGTAAGACACTAGTCCACCATAGTATTGTGTAAAACAAAAAAAATGTTTGGGTTGTGCTCCTCTCCACTCCTGTGTTTTTCTCATCACTCTGTGCCCACTATCACCTGTTCTCCACTTTTCTCACCTGTCCTCACCTATTAAGACTTGTTCTCTACCTTTCTCACCTATTGTAACCTGCTCTCTCCTATTCTCACCTGCTCTCTACTTTTCTCACCTGTTCTCTGCTCTTTTCTTTCATCTGTTATGTGTTTTTCTTATCTGTTCTCACCTGTGCTCACCTACTCTCACCTGTTCTCACACCTTTTCACATATTCTCACTACTGTTAAGCCTCTCAGCTCTGGCTTTTCACTGCTAACAACTTAACAATCAAGTGTGTTTCCCACATTCTACAGTGACTGTTAACACCAGCAAACAGCCACTAACATGTTTCCAACCTCATCTTCAGGCATGTCCCTGTCTCTGCTGAGTGGTGTTCTGTATGTGTGTGTCACTCTTTTACTGTGTGTCTCTGGGAAGCTGATCGAATTCTGGCGTTGTGAATATTTTTCAGTGTGTGTTTTTATGGCTAAGTCAGGGCTGAGAGAGATTTAAGGGGCAATCTGACACAGAGAATCAAAGTGATGAACCGAGTCAGAGAGAATGCACATAATATTCTCTCCGCACAAATCCAGTGATCATTAAAGAGACCTGTTTAATGCACCTGAATAAGCTTTATTTGATTTAGGACTTGAAATAGTCTTTCTGTTTGTGCTGTGCATGACTGGGCCAAGCTACAGGGTGATGTTTGACCTGTGTGTGTGCGTGTATGTGCATGTGTGTGTGTTTGATGTTCAGCGCTAAAGTTTGTATTCTCTGATGTTCAGAGTACACACACACACACACACACACACACACACAAACTCATATGGAAAGTCCCACAGTTGGGGTGTGTAATGTGAATTGCATAATCATCCTTATCATATACTCAGATATTATAAAAACCATAACCACCGTCATTAAGGACAATATTATAGCAATAAAATGATCTAGATCGCATAGTTTAATATTTTCTCTCTCTCTATGTGTGTGTTTGTGTATTTGTGTGTGTGCGTGTGTGTTTTAGGCCCAGCTGAGGAGGAGAACCCAGAGTTTTGGAGCACACAGGCCCAGGAGATGCTGCAGGCGGCTCTGAACCGCAAACTCAACACCAACATGGCTAAAAACATTGTGCTCTTTCTGGGCGATGGTGAGAACCCCTGAAACTCATCACAGTGTTCCTAAATTCAACACAAAACTCATCACAGTGTTCCTAAACTCAAAACAAGACTCATCACAGTGTTCCTAAACTCAACACAAGACTCATCACTGTTTTCCTAAACTCAGCACAAAACTCATAGCAATGTTTCATAAACTCAGCACAAAACTCATCACAGCGTTCCTTAAGTCAATGCAAAACCCTTTACAATGATACTAAAATGACAGAAAATTTTCTTACAGTGAGTTACTAGACTCAACACAAATGTATCATTGTTACAACACTACTACAATAAATATATCTGCATTGACTAACAATTACAATTACAAATTGACTTAGGTGACAATAAAAATCATTGTGAGTGTGAAGTGTCAGGCGGCAACAAGAAAAGAGATTTTTCTTATGTAAATGCATGGGCGAACCAATGTTTCACCGAGTTTGACCATTGCACAAGATGTTTCACGGATTTGATTTTGACCGTTGTATAGATTCTTTAATCATTCCCCCCTTTTTTCCGTGACACCTTCTTTCTCTAACAATTCCTCCTATTTGTCTCTGTTCCTGTCCCTTGATCATGGCCCAAGCCCCTGCTTCATTCAGTGACAATGCAAAACTCTAACAGGCGCCAGAGTTGACAACTCACCGATAGATCCTACATCATCTCAGTTGAGTCCAGTCCACATTCCCCCACTCACCCCCAAAACTATGTAGAATAAAACGGTTAAAGAATTAAACTTACTGTCAAAGTAAACTGTACAACATCACCAATAATTACACACATCAAGTTGTAACCATTCCTAAAGGTGCGGTAGGAGGACAAAATAACCCAGAGTTGATAGCAAGCAACTAGTCTTTGGGTCGTTAGTAAAACTACGCTGCTCTAGTGGTGGGCAGTGTGATTCAATTAAGCGAACCGATTCTTTCAAACAGTTTGAGAAACTGAACCGTTTTTTTTTGTTGTTTGTTTTTTTTTTTCGTCATTTCGAGTTTTGATTCTTTTGCACTTCCAGAACGTTTCTTTAGCTTTCGGCACTGGTTGAAGCTTTATGCTGAAGCTTTACGATGAAAGGTCATGCAAAATCTACTCAAACTTTACATAATTTCAGCAAAGCTATTTATTTCTTCTTTGTTCCCTTTATATTTAAATTCATGTAGACTTACATACTCACATATATTTATTCAAGTTATAAATATGTATTTAAAATATCATTGTGCTTATTTTTGTTTCTACATTTAGTTCATACTAAATTTGTATTTATATACTGTATTCAATTTTATGTCCATTATTTTATTCAAACTATTTTATTTTGAATTGTTGTTTGATTATTCAAGTAATAAATTCATTTTGTTCTGATTTAATTGTTTCGCAAGAACTTTTTATCATTTTGAATTAAAGCATATCCAGTGATTGAAAATGAATTGGATTCGTTATTTAAATAGACCTAGATAAAACGTTTTCGACTTTTCATCATGTCACAGCCTGGATTTGATGAGGTAAAATAAACCAATTGACTGCATCAGTTAAGCATAAATACATTTCGATTTCATCAACAGCCTGTGTGTCTTTAAGCCTCGCAACTCCCTGTTTTCAGTCGGGCAAACAAAAGTGCCTTTAAAATGCTAAACAAAAAAACATTCTGTTCTCATTTCATTTGGTGGTGTCCTTAAAACTCTTTTTATTTATTTCTTTTGAACAATCAGTGCTATCGTTTAATTGTTGAAAAAAAAAACGTTTTTAATATCAAATTTTTAATCAGGTAACAACACCAGTACGTTGCATTTATTAGCTACACAGAAGTTTCTGTTTTGTAACACAAAAGCGCGTCTGCGTCTTTGCTTCTTACTTCTTTGTTTCTGAAGATCTGCTCGCTCGGCCTTATGGGATATTGGAATGGTCTAGCCACTGAATCAACAGAATGACATAGAACATGAGTTAAGTCTTCGAGTGTTTTAAGGTAGACTCATCCCCTGCATTGGTGGATCCACTGTATCCACTGGTGTATCAACTTGGGCTGTCCGAGTTTCAAGCTTGTGCTGTCGAGCTTGAGCTGACTGAGTTTGAACTCGTTCTTTCGAACTGGAGCTGGCCAAGTTCAGACTCGTTCTTTTGAACTGGAGCTGGCCAAGTTCAGACTCGTTCTTTTGAACTGGAGCTGGCCAAGTTCAGACTCGTTCTTTTGAACTGGAGCTGGCCAAGTTCAGACTCGTTCTTTCGAACTGGAGCTGGCCAAGTTCAGACTCGTTCTTTCGAACTGGAGCTGGCCAAGTTCAGACTCGTTCTTTTGAACTGGAGCTGGCCAAGTTCAGACTCGTTCTTTCGAACTGGAGCTGGCCAAGTTCAGACTCGTTCTTTTGAACTGGAGCTGGCCAAGTTCAAACTCGTTCTTTTGAGCTTGAACTTTCAAACTCGAGCTTTTTTTCAAACTCGAGCTTTTGAAATCAGGTTTTCAAGCTTCCTGGCTACAGTCAGGAAGCTTGTCAGTTTAGTAAGATAATTAATCTATTTTCTGATGAGGTGGAAGTCACTGCGAGCTGTTTTTTTGGGGCGCATTAGTCCACACTGTCTGGCTTTTTGTTGACTGTCATTGGCCACTTGCTGTGGGCACTACGTAGTGAAAGGATTCCGACTGATTGTATGCAGTTGACTGGGAGCAGCTGAATTAGAAGCAAAAAAAGAACAACTAAAAAAATAATAATAACAATAATAATACTAATAAAAAAGAACGACTCAGCTGTGCTGTTGAACTGGTATGGATGACTCACTGAAAAGAGTCGTTCGAAAAGAACGACTCGTTCGCGAACTGCAGATCACTACGCTGTTCTTAATGACGGAGAACCCATATTTGATCTCATTCGGAAGCATAAAATGCCGTGGACACGAGTACGCTAGCATAAAAAGTTGAATAAAACTATATGAGTTGTGATTAACAATTTCTAAATTCTCCCTCTAGCCAGGGACACCCCCAAAAGAGATAGCAGCACGTCCATTACTAAGGCAGACAAAAGACCAACACCTTGCTGTCCTCTTAAGTCTTCCTGTAATCGTGTTATCCAGCCTTGTCCCTCCTGCTCACCTCAGTGAAGAACTGATCCAGACCTCTTGAAGATTCGCGTCAATAACCGTTCGTAACTCCGAATGAAATCCGGCTCGCGGCCCCCTGAGACAGCCTGCGCATCGCTCTGCGAATCTTCCACTCCTCCAGATTGTCATCCCTGATCTTGGCTGGGCCTGTTCTTCTGTCTCCCACCCTTCCTTCCCTCTCTGCCTCTACCGTTTAGAGCAGCAGTGGTTCTCAACTCCTTCATTATCACAGTTAATTGAGCTAATCAAGCGCTTGATGATTAACTGATCAGTGGAATCAGGTCTGTCAGTCTCCCTGAGTCCAGGAGAGTTAAAACAAAGATGTGCAGGACAACCCCAAGGGGCTGAGAACCACTGATTTAGATCAACTTTATCTGTACACACCTTTAGACAGACTTTTTCCTTGGTTAAGCGTGTCTCTTTATAGAGCAATTAGTAACGTGTAGTTCATGTTGCTCAGCATCTTCTAAATGCGTTGATCCTTATCAATGTCGCCGAATTAGTTCCCTTGTACGTCATTTAGAAATTGTCTGTTGGTAGCCGTTAGTTCATCTGTCTGCTTAGAAGTTGTTTGTGTGAATGGGTTAAAGTTTCATCTAAAGCTGTTCCACCTAACAACTAGTTCTGTCTGTACCGCTAAACTTTTTGTTAAAATAAACGCTCACGTTTGCATTTCTATACTCTGAGTATCTGGCACGTGGTCACTGATCGCTGAATGTGGTGATCCAGGGACTTAATTATCTAGGATAATTGAATTTGAAGAGTGTTACTTTTGGTTACTATTGGTTGCTATTACTTATTATGTGTATGGCTAATGAAGAGTTATTCTGAATGATTTCTAGGCTCAGTGTTCAGAGCACTTAGCAGTAAATATGAGTTTTTCAGAATAACTGTAGTTCCCCTGGGTTCAGGTTATGAGATAAGGTTATGGCCACATGTAAGTGATATTAAGTAATAAGTCTACTATTCGCGGTGAACCATTAACTAGAATTTCTCTTTACCATTGGCATGACAGATGTGTGTGTGTGTGTATGTGTGTGTGTGTGTTTGTGTGTGTGCGTGTGTGTGTGTGTGTTGGCGTGCGCATGTGTGTGGATGTGTGTATGTGTGTGTGTGTGCGTGTATATGCTAAATGTGTGATGCGTGTATGTGTGTGTGTGTGTGTGTGTGTGTGTGTGTGTCAGGCATGGGAATTACCACTATGACAGCAGCACGGATTCTGAAGGGTCAACTCCAAAACCACACTGGAGAGGAGACAGTTATGACCATGGACACTTTCCCTCATGTGGGCCTAGCCAAGGTACACACGCACACACACAGAGCACACACACACGCACACACAAATCACACACACAGTATACACACAGCACACATACAAACACACACTCACACATCACACACAAAGCACACACACACACACACACATATACACACACACACACAGGCACACACACACACACACTCAAACACATATCTGCATACATATCTTGGTGGGAGCTTCTAATTTATATTTCCATTTTTATTCAGCCTTATCCTAACACTAACCAAAAGATCTTTTGGCACTAGCTGATTGTGATGGTTAGGTGACTAAACAGGAATATATAATAAGGGCACAGTTACAGTAAATGTGTGTGTGTGTGTGTGTATGTGTGTGTGTGTGTGTGCGTGTGTGTGTGTGTGTGTGTGTGTGTGTTTTAATGTACTGATGCACTATCAGAACTTCATATCGCCCTCCACTCTCATCGTGGAGCAAAGGTCACTGGAGCACAGACCTTGACCTTTGTTCTCTCTCCCTCTTTTTCGGTAAGTTCTCTTTCTCTCTCTCTCTCCCTCTCACAGACACGAAGGACTATGTTCAGCAGGCGGCGGTGCCCATGGTAAAGGAGACCCACGGTGGGGAGGATGTTGCCGTGTTGGCCCGTGGCCCCATGGCCCATCTCTTCCAGGGCGTAAATGAACAGAGTTACATCGCTCATGCCATGGCTTACGCAGCCTGCGTCGGCCAGAACCAATGCCACTGCCACGTTACCACGAACACAGCGTCCATGGAACACGCCCCCTAGAATGCTGCCATCACACACACACACACACACACACACAGCCCCTACTATTGCAGTCAACCTTAGTTCTGAGTCTGTTGACCACTCCTTTGCTATACTAGAGAGAGAGAGTAACTGTGAAAATGAAGGTGTGTGTGCAGGGCCGGCTGCAGGGTGCAATGACTGAAGGGGCATTTGAGATTTGGAAGGGGGCAAACGTGTACATTATGATTAAGCCACAGTTAAAACTGAGGGGGCAAAAATTTTATCTGAGAGGGCAGCACCCCCTTTTGCCCCCCTTTAGTGCTTTCCCTGTGTGTGTGTGTGTGTGTGTGTGTGTGTGTGTGTGTGTGTGTGTGTATGTGAGAGACAGAAAGAGAGACACTTTAAAAAAACCTGCTTGCACTCCCAAAATGGGAATATTTATGTTTCCATCCCCATCCTTACCTGATTCCTCGACTGCACACCTCACGCTTTTAAAATACATTAATCTCTAATGCTTTTAATGTTGCTTAATGCATCATATTATGTAATAAATATATGTGTGTGTGTGTGTGTGTGTGTATGTGTGTTTTGGGGGTTTGTTTGTGTTTCTTGTTTTCATCCATTTTTAATCCTAATAAACAGTGTCTGAGATGAACAGCTCTGTGGTTAGATCTACTGACACAGTTTCTAAGACACCACTTTCATGAAAGGACAGAACAAACCACAAGGATGAAAAGAGAGTAAGTGAGGGATCTTTCATTTCCATTCATGCTCTCTCTGTCTCTCTCTCTCTCTCTCTCTCTCTCTCTCGCTCTGTTTGATCCTTGCTCGCTCTAAGTCTGTGTGGTTAATTTGGGAACAGCCTGTTTGATGGCATTAGTGTCATGTGGTTATCAATGATGAAGCATGTTTAAACATCACCTATTTTAAGCCTTTTTGTGACGGATTAGAGTAATTGGTCTAACAGCTATGAACGTGAGGCCACTAATCCACAACCCGCCGTGTGCACGTATGACTCTCCGAAAACACCTGAGATCTGCGCTTCATCGACCTTCTCACTCACTCTCTCTCTCTTCACTTTAATTCAGTCACCATTTCATCATTTCATTGTTTCACTACTGGTTTCCCAAGCACCATGACGTAACATGTTCAGACCTTTCTAATAACTAATGTCTCTTAGGGTGAGAGCAACATATCCCCCCCCAGACACCGGGCCTGCACACACACACACACACACACACACACACACAAAATACTACTCTGTCTCTCTCATCTCCGTTGTTCCCCTTTCAAGTAGTAGGTTAATATTCCGTAATACTCCATACATTGCTGTGTCAGTATATAAAGAGGCCTGCAGGGGGCACTGTGACATTGCTCATTGTAGCACTGCAGCATTCCGCGAATCCACATCTGAGAACTGCAACTTTACAGTTTACAGAGAGAGGGAAAAAGAGAGAAAAAAAAGAGGAAGAGAAAAAATAGGAAGAGGAAGAGAGAGAGAGAGAGAGAGAGAGGGAGAGAGAGAGGGAGAGAGAGAAAGAGGAAGAGAGAGAGAGTAAAGGACGAGTGAGGCATCGAAGCAGATGAAAAAGGATGTTTTATGATAAAAATGATGAGTGTTGTCTATTTTCTGTTGACTGGAGAGTTTTCGTCCTCTGCGCTGCCGTTGCTGCAGCAGTGTCTCCGTCTGTGCGTCTGTGCCAAGCTTGCGTAACACAGCGGACAGACAGAAACATGCCTGCCGGTCACTGTAACCTTACTGAGTCCACGCGCCGGACCGGCCGCCACCGACACAGCATCACCAGTCACGAACCTTGACGTTCCGCACTTAACCCGATTTCATTGTTTCGCCATTCATTCTCCCGTAAGTTACACGATGTACTCCGTTACTCTGTGCTGTGGTTCTGGGTTGCTGTACGTGATGTGCGTGAACTGTTCCGAGTTTCATTACCCAGAGAGAAAGACAGTTTGACTGTGATTCCTTTTTTCGCTGTCCTTTTTTTAAATCTCTCTCTCCCTCTCTCTCTCTCTCTCTCTCTCTGTATAGACCTTCACTCTCCGCTCCCACTTACAGTGTCACCAGGGCCAATTCTCCTCCAATCACAAGACCGAGGTCCTGTTCCAACAACCAAACAGAAAATACTCAGTTACAGACATACCCAATTCCAGACATTTATCACCAAAGACTGCCTCTCTTTTGGTCTTGTCACTGACTTAATGGGCCTACATTGGATTCGGTACCTAACACAACCAAAGCCTCGTTCCACCGGTCAAACAATTCGATTGATCCTGCGGGCTGACATATATGGTTTTCGTTAAGACATAAACGCTACTGCCCAGTGTTCTCGTGTGCGTTATTCGACACATATTCAGTTTCAGTTTTAAAGTATTTAGTTTCGTTTTCAACGTTCTTTAAAATGTTAATCTATAGTGTCATTCGGCATCTACAATTTTCTTTAAAATGCTGTCGTTGAAAATATTCCAAAGATAGCGTAACAATTAACAAGTATGAAACAACTCACCAGACAACCTAGATAAATACATTTTTAGTTTATGTTAGGAACCATTATCTCTGGCGTTGTAGCTTCAAGTTACCACTCATCATGCTTGTACGTACTCTCTATCATTTTTGATGACAACAGAGACCAGTAGCTGTCCGTGGTTCTGAAAATCCGAATTTTACTGTCTCCAAGCGGAAGTGTATATTTCAAAAACAGTGGGGCTGTGCTATTGTTTTTCTTTCCATGCAGTCCACCTACACTCTCTGGTAGAAACGGTGGCGACCCTCCTGCCGGCGTTCTATTCCAATGTAGGGATAACAGCGAGCGCGTGGGTCATCTCGCGCTGCCTATGTTTAGAGCCGGAGTGGGCGTTCGAAGACGAAAGACGTACTTATAGCTACAGCATAACGCATCTAGCGCGCCCCATCTGCTCCTCTTCTTCTTCTTCTTCTTCTTCTTCCTCTTCTTCTTCTTCTTCTTCTTCTTTTCTCTCAGTAAACAATGCAAAAAGCGGTGTCTGTGTGGTCTACACGTGGGTTACCACATGTATGATCATTGCTAGGTATTTGTTTTTACTGACGTGAAGAATTGATGTCATTTTAGAAGCATTAAGAACATTAAATTGTTTCATTAGGCAATTAGGCATTTGAAAAGAACGCAATTTTCAGCGAGTGGTCCCTGTATAACTATTATGGAGAGACAACATATACTATCACATGGCAACTCAAAGATTACACCAGCTGTTCATCTGGTATATATATATATATATATATATATATATGTGTATATATATATATGTGTGTGTGTATATATATATATATATATATATATATATGAATATAGTTTTTTTTTTAACAAGGCTTAACATATACTTAAGTCTATGTTATTTCTATGTTTCCTGTGGAATTGTTGGAAATATTTTCATAATCAAAGTGGTAATTTTGCTTGGGCAGCATGGACAGAGAGAGAGAGAGAGAGAGAGGGGGGCGTGTTTTCAAGGCTTGTAGAATAATGTGTCTTTCATCTTGGAAACAATATTCTTCTCTTTGGTGACCCCACGACATACACACAAGCACAGAAAGAGAGAGAGAGAGAGAGAGAGAGGAAGTCCGCTCGTTCAATTCTCATGTCTCCCTCAAAATGCTAAAACCTTTCTCATGTCTTTAGAAACCTTTCTTTCTTTCTTTCTGTATCTTACCCCTAACCCAAGAGAACAGAACAGCTGTGAGCAGCCAAACCCTCATTCGCTGACACACCTCCTCAGCTGTTGTGGGCGGGGTCATTTTGAAGCTGTCCAATCAGTGTACGTTGCGCCTCCACTGAGAGTCAAAGGAGGAGGATGAAAAAGGCACTTTATAAAGACTGTTTCTGCGTGCCGCTCTTTCGGACTGACCGCCTTCCTTTCCTCATTTCTTCCCATCAAAGTGTACAAGGGGCACTAAATCACACGCAGAACACGGTGATTGTCGGCAACGAAAGGCCCGTGCTAGTGTGTGGACTTCACGTGGGTCTAACAGTACCCTAAGCCGCGAGCGACGCCAATGCTGCTGCTGCCGCCCGGGAGCTCGAACACCAACGCGCTGTCCAGCCGCCAGGGTGCTGAAAAGCACGAATCGATGCTTCCTCGCGTGACGTAGTGGTAAGCGGCTGGAGAAAAGGGGATAATGGTTTAGACCACATACACACACACACACACAGACACTCACACACACAGAGTCGGCACAAACTATAGCCTACCTAACACGTTACGTTTAAGAAAGGACTCTATCAAGGTACCTCTGAGTTTGCGTTGTCAGGACTTATGACTAATCAAAGTGATAAGAGCGACCAGAGAAACAAGCAGACATAGAGAGAGAGAGATAATCAACTGAAAAGAAAGGCGAAGTGAGAGACCTTCCCCCGCCCTCTGCAACACAGCGTAGTCACTGGCGTACCAAACAAACTGATATGTAAGAGGACCTAACGAGGGAGAGGTGGAGGGATACACGGCATTTGAGCTCGTGTGGGGGGTTGCCGTATAATTTGATGCAGAAGGAAAAGAGTTGACGTTTACACGCATTATTCTTAAAAAAAAGTGTCTCGTCGAGTATGGGCTGTATCGCGTCCAGAACGCCAGTGGGTAAGATCCAAGACTCTGCACGAGGAATGCTCGCCTGCAGCCCATGCAACCTGAGTTTCGCAACCGCTCAATAGCTAGCACGTTTTCCCTTATCCCTAGAGTGCGTATGAATGACCGTTTTATGAGTAAGCCCACTGCCTCTGTGCAACCGCGCGCTACTGTAGGAGTTATGTTTGCTGTAAAAGATTGACCGGTGTTCTGGTTAACGGATCCACAACTCTGTGTGTGTGTGTGTGAGAGAGAGAGAGTGTCTATGTGTTTGAAAGAGGAATGTTTTGGGAAAGGGAGATGTCGGTTCTTCCGGTTTTACCGATGTTTACTGCACACGTAAGGGTCTAGGAAACCATGTAGAAAAACACGCGACTGAGGCTGAAAGATAAACCATTCTAATTTTTCCAAGACGTACTGCAATGAATTTAACTACCGTAAATAATATATGTAAATAAAACACATCAAATAATGACAAATAATATCTATGGCAATTCAAATGAACTTGATACTGATTGTACGACTGTTCAGTGCGATTGCCCAGTAACACTGTTATTAAAGCGAACTGTTAGTGTACTGCGCTCGTTCCCATTGCTTTTAGACATATGTGATCTCATGATCACATTTCATAGCTTATAGCCGTATTTTCAGTTATAGAATACGCGTAATCTTGAGGGCAGAACTGTGCCGGTGCCGTTAGTGTCAACAATCCTCTCACTGACTCTGCAAATCCGTCCTTCAAAGACTTGACACTTGGTGAGTGTAACACTAAACCCAGACAACGGAACCGGCCTTTTTCAAACAGAACACACACCGAGTGGCTGATTCAAGATATTCACAAGAAAAAAAAATCCACGCTGCATGTTTACATAACCTGATAATTGCCCATTGTGTAATACTTTATGTGCCTGTAATAATAACAAGTACAGAGTAACATTATGGCACTTGATGCCTCTGCATTGTACAAGCCCCATTCCAGAAATGAGTGAGTATGAAACACAGACATACGGGGACCATGGCACATCTATGAGCAGAGTCGTTCTTCTCTTGCGTAGATGAGAATGTTTCTCCATAACAAATGCTGTCTCAGTTTGTACTTGTTGCTGTTTGTACTTGTTGCTGTTGTATTTGTGCTTCTTGTATTTCTCACTTCTCTCCCATGGAGCTTAGGTAGAAGCAGAAGGCTCTGTGTTGAAATCTAAGAGCAGGTTTTTCACTGGCTGTTTACTGTTTTTATTGTCATTGTTGTTGATAGGATAGAACAGTGATGTCATAACTGAACCTTTTTCATTTTTTCTCTCTTCTCCTCTCTCCCCCTCCATTACTCTCTCTCTTCTTTTTCTCCCTCTCCTCTGCACTCCCTCTCTCTTTCACTACATATCTTTATCTTTTTCACTCTTTCCCCCTTTCTACCTCTCTTTGTCTCTCTCTCTCTCTCTCTCTCTCTCTCTCTCTCTCTCACACACACTCTTTCTCTGTTTCTCTCTCTCTCTATGTCCTTTCTATCTGTCTGTCGGTCTGTCTGTCTCTCTCGCTCTCTCTCTCTCTCTCTCTCAGAGGCATCATAGAGAACCGGCACATGGGAGGTTTGTTGGCGTTTATGTATTAGGGCCCTGGAGCCTGTGATTCTGCTGTTCTGCATTATCAGCTTTGGCCAAACTGTAGCAGTCTGTCTGATTTCATTCTTCCGTGATCAATCTTCCATTAAATCTGTTTTTGTGCCTGTATTTGTTTGTAGAAACACTAAAACCTTTTTTTCATATTCTACTCTGATTCCTCCCCATTGATACAGTTCTGTATTTGACTGTGTCTCTTTCTCTGTAGATCTGTTGCGAATGTTCTTTGACGTCTTGTATGATGAAGACGTCATTAAAGAGGAGGGTTTCTACACGTGGGAGTCGAGTAAACACCCAGCTGAACAACAGGGCAAGGGTGTGGCCCTCAAATCTGTCACCGCCTTCTTCACCTGGTTACGGGAGGCCGAGGACGAATCAGATAACAGCTAGATTTTAACTCCGCCCACCTGAGACTGAGAGAAGATGAAACGTGGAAGTCTAAAGAATCCTTCCGGGGAAAACAAGAAAAAAAGACTAAAACTTAGGGAGAAATTTCACTACAGAGAGCATATAACAGTCTTTTTTTTAACAATGGAATGAAAAAAATCACAATATAAAAAATGGACAAGGCTACTGAAATGTTTTATTATTTTAAATTCTTCATACATGGAACTTACAAACCATGGGCTGTAGTTTGGTGGATAGATGGATGGGTGGATGGATGGATGGATGGACAGATGGATGGATGGATAGATGGATGGATGGACGGATGGATGATGCGCAGTCCAAAAAAGTTGATGACAGTGCCTTCTTTCCCTTTGACCTCTTGATTTTGATTTGTGTTTTGTTTTTTTTTTTGGTTTCTCCAGAGTGTAGAAATGTTGGAGTGCAACTTTTCTGCATTTTTAATAAGCAAAAAACCCCCCCAAAACAAACAAACAAAAAAAAAGCAAAGTAAGTTTCCCATTGCAGAGCTGTGATTGGTGGATTCTTACCGGGGGACTGAAAAACACCCAGTCAGCTCTGATCATTACAGAGGAAAATGGGGGACATGAACTTTGATCTTTTGCTGCGTTGCTGCTGAGGAGTGGGGGTCACTGCTACTGCTCCTCCTGTGACCTTTGACCTTTCTCGCACACTTTAAAAACAGAAACAAGAAGGGGGGGGGGACTTTGTGACTAAAAAGTGTGGGTTAACCCCATGTCTGTAGTGCATTTTAAAGAGAAAGTCATTAAAACTTGAAAAAATATGTAGAGAAATCATCTTTAAAAGAAAATACACAAAAGATCAAATGACAGAAAAACTATGAAGAAATTTAAACAGTACGAATCCTGAGAGGCCTTTTCTGCTTCCTGCAGTGGAAATGCACGACAGGACAGTTCTGTAAATACGTTTAGGAGGTTCTTTTTTTCCCGTAATAAAAAATGCGAACGTCTCTTGTTCTCTCACAGACCCTCTCTCTCTCTTTTTTTACTTGTTCTCCTGGCATGCTTTCCCTGAATTTCGCTCTCAGTTGAATTTCGCTCATTTTCTCTGAAATGGTTTGTAGACATTACCCCATGCAGCGGTCCAGTCAGCCAATCGGAAAAGGGGGAGTATAGCATGTGGCCCCTATCTCTTTTCCTGATACGTTATTCTCTGTGTGTGTGTGTGTGTTTCTGAAAGTCAGTTTATAATGAAGTGTACATCCATATATGCTACTGCCCGATTAAAATCTGTTAAAAGCAGAGAGCTCACTGCGGGGCTGTCTTACAGTGATGTGCTGTTACTGTGCAATAGTTTCGAGAGGACGTAGGTTCAGTTCGATTTATCTCGTGAAATTCGGCTTATTTCAGATGTATGGTACGCCAAAGCAGGTTACCTCACTCTAAGGGCCGGTTCGATTTACCTGATTTTTCGCTGACTCTGTCAACTTCGTGTGCATAAGAAACCAGGCATGAACGTTTATCTGGCCACAGTTTCATAATTTATAGGCGTCTAGCTGATGATAAGTGATAAGATGAAGGCTAAGTAAGATCAGAAATTTTCCACACCTCAATAAATAGTGCCACACGACACTAATAGATTACACGGTAATCAGGTAGCGTGCCAATTTATCTCCAATGTTTATCTTGCACTACACATAAGGTCCACATGTGTAAAAGTTTTCTTATAAATGACTAAAAGCGCACTATATCATGGCACCACACATCAAAGTTATGCTGTCTGAAAGAAAATGATTCAGGTATCATATCTAGTCCTCTAAATTTCAGGGGAACTTTAATTTTCAGAAGATATTTAAATGATCTAAAAGCCGGGTGGTGAACCACTGGAGACGACAACTCTTTTTGATGAATGGATCCAAACGATTCGCCCGCTCAAAAAAAAGAAAAAAAAAACGCGAAATGTTCACCGACACAACAGAGGGGTAGCCAATCGCAGAAAGCAGGACTTCTCCGTTAGTCCAACAACTGTAACCAAACTACATCTGACAGATATTAGCACAGCTAAAATCATTCCCGTTGAAATCCTGTTTCTCGGGATGGCCCCTGACGGTCCAGGTAGGCCTAACTGTACATTCACACTGAGGGCGGTGAGAGCAAACAAAGATGTCGACCGGGATGTTTGTGTTTGTGTTTGACCACAAGTAGGGTTAGGGTTGCCACCCGTCCCTTATAATTTGGGATCGTCCTCTATTGGACAATAAAATGCTGCGTCCCGTATTGAATCGATAAGGGACGCGGTTTGTCCCGCGTTTTCGTACACGCCGTTTCATATATACGCTAGGTCTTCAAAGTGCTGAGAATAACATAACATCAGGTAAAATCAAACCAGTTATACAAGTGAGGTGGGGGAAGTTTAATTTCAGTGGTGAGCTTTCAGACTGATGAGCTCTGCGTGCTGTGTTAGACTACATGTCAGCGTCATCGTTTCCATTAGGAGTAATGGGTTAATATGAATGGGTTAATACTAATGGGTTAATATGAATGGGTTAATACTAATGGGTTAATACTAATGGGTTAATATGAATGGGTATAATTTATTACATTAGGTGTAACTCAGTGGCTGCCTTGTAGCTTACGATTAAAAATAGCACCCTTAGTTGCTGTATTTTTCTTTTCCTTATTATTTCAATAATGTCTCAAGTCCCCCAGTGAAACTTAAGAGGCTGTCGAGAAATTGGGCTGAATGATCAGTGGATCAGCCCTTTCCCTGGCAAGGAATACAGGGAGACCATCTTCTCTCTGTTATGAGAGTGTGTAATAATTAGGTTGGTGACACTAAGCACAAGTACGTGTGTGTTTTCTACAGAATTGTTAAAGCTGTTGTGTGTGTGTGTGTGAGAGAGAGAGAAAGAGAAAGAGAGAGAGGGAGAAAGAAAGTGTGTATATTTTTCCACTTCAAGATATGGACACAGTGTGCATGCGTGAGTGTGTGCAAATGGTTCATACCTTGAACTGAGAGAACTAACAGTGTGTGCAACTGGAAATGGCTGACCGCACACACACACACACACAAACACATACACACTCATGTGCGTACACCCACATGGAAGAGAATGGGTGTTTGTGTTTGTGAAAAATTGATATTAGAGCTTCAACAGCATCTGAGTGTATTGAGTGGACCACTTTATATTAAAGTTTTAAAAGTGTGTATGTTGGCTCTGTTAAAACATTTATGGTGTGTGTTATCAGTTACTGCTTACCACAGAAACCACATTATCCCCCTGGCTGTATTTCATCTCTACCTATCCCTCTTTTATGATTGTTCACCATGCACTGCTCCTTTATCACCCCCCCCCCCCCCCCCCCCCCCCCCCCCCCCACCACCTGCCCTCCAAACCCCCCCCCCGCTCATGTGCTGATCTGTCCATATCGCTGACTGGGTGCAAGAGACTGGGCACTAATGTTCTAACTCAGGTCCTCTGGAATTCCACTGCACAACCATTACGTTACCACTACACATCACAAACATTCATAAACAATGAGTCAAGCCACGTGAAATCGGGAGATGAAAGTGATGTGTCTTGAGCTAAAAAACAAAACCCTGTTCTCCTCACGGAATGCTAAAGCCTCTCCTCCAATTCGTTTCTTCCAGGTTACCAACAGCCAAATGGGATCGGCACTGTCATAAAAACTGCAAAGAAAAGAGACAGAGAGAAAGAGAGCGAGAGAGAGAGAGAGAAAGAGATAGAGAGCGAGAGAGAGAGAGAAAGAGAGAGAAAGAGAGAGAGACTCGCTATGACAGCTGAATACTTGGTTTTTCCAACATAAAAGAAAAACTTTAAATGTAATAAATGATCACCACGCTGAAAAAGCTGTAAGAAAAAACTGACCAGGTTTGTGTTTATACCGTGTCTGGCTTTAAAGGACATGCTTTATTGGTTTCTTACTGAAATCTGAGTCATTTTCAACAACTAAACTGTACAAAACTTTCATCAACTTCACATTCAGGGAACAGATGGTAGATACCCTAATGCAGTTGCACGCGCGTGTGTGTGTGTGCGCGCGCGCGTGTGTTTCTATTCTTCCTGGAACACACATTACACTCTATAAATTGTATTTCAAAAAGCTGGACTTAAATGTGACAGTTATACTTGATTGTATTATTTTATACACCAGCAGAGAATAAAAAATGTGAGGGAAAAAGTGAATGAGGAAGAAACCATACATAAATAGTATTAACAAACTCTTCACATTGGAAAAACAGGACTAGAAATGAACTCTAACCTGAAGTATGAGATTTATGTTTCAATGTACTGATGTTTAGATTCTGGAAAAAGAAAACAGTTAAGATTTAGAGTGGATTATTTAAGAGCAGAACTTAAGTTACCTTTGTATAATCTCTTGGACTTTTCTCCCTGTTCTGATTGGCTCTCAGGGTTTGGAACTGGAGCTCTTATGAAAGAGGAGTGATCGACAGGTAAAATATGATGAGATTAGCCCTTGCTCTTTAGTCAGTGGAAGGGACATCTCACAGAGTGTGTGTGTGTGTGTGTGAGAGGTCACTGTCTGCAGGCGTTGTAGAGATGAAGTTGCTTTTCGCGTGTGTGAGTCTGCTGGTTGGAATCTGCCTCAGTGATGGTGCAGGTAAGATACTAGTCCACCACAGTATTGTGTAAAACAAAAAAAATATGTTTGGGTTGTGCTCCTCTCCGTTCCTGTGCTTTTCTCATCACTCTGTGCCCACTATCACCTCTACTTCTCTACTTTTCTCACCTGTTCTCTACTTTTCTCACCTGTTCTCCACTTTTCTCACCTGCCAGCACCTATTAAGACCTGTTCTCTTTTGTGCACCTATTATAACCTGATCTCTATGTTTTTCAACTGCTCTCTCCTATTCTCACCTGTTCTCTGCTATTCTTACCTGTGTGCAACGATTCTCACCTGTTCTCTGTTCTTAGTATTTCTCACCTGTCTGCAATTATTCTCACCTCACCTCTTGTTTTTTTTTTTTAATCTGTTCTGTGTTTTTCTCACCTGTTCTGTGTTTTTCTCAACTTTTCTCAGCATTTCTCACCTGTTTGCAACTGTTCTCAGCTATTCTCTGTTTTTCTCACCTGTTCTCACCTACTCTCACCTGTTCTCCCACCTTTTCACATATTATCACTATTGTTAAGCCTCTCAACTCTGGCTTTTCACTGCTAACAGCTTAACAATCAAGTGTGTTTCCTACATTCTATAGTGACTGTTAACACCAATAAACAGCCACTAACATGTTTCCAACCTCATCTTCAGGCATGTCCCTGTCTCTGCTGAGTGGTATTCTGTACGTGTGTGTCACTCTTTTACTGTGTGTCTCTAGGAAGCTGATTGGATTGTGAATATTTTTTCAGTGTGTGTTCAGTGTTTCAGTAGGTGTATCTGTGAGTGTGTGTGTGTGTGTGTTTGATGTTCAGAGCCAAAGCCCTAATCAAACTGTACTCTGTGGGATAAGAAAGTCCGTATTCTCTGATCTTGACAGTACAAAGGCGCACGCGCGCGCGCACACACACACACACACACACCAGGGTTTCCGTTAGGATTTTTTTCTTGACGGTTCAGTGTCCGGAAAGAATTGATTTTACCGGACTAATGTGAAACTTACCGGTCACTTTTCAGGAACAGTCTGTGTCACAAACGCAAATATACTGTATACCTAGGTTGACGAAACAATAACGACGACCTAAAATCAGTTTGACTATTTAATGAACAGTAACATTTAAGCAAAACGAACGATATCGATGGAGCAACACCTCAGCATTAGCCGCTAAAACGTAGGGTATTACCAAACATCTGTAAGCTGTTACATCTGTAGCTTGTTGATGTCTGCACTGTAAAGCCGAACGTTCAAATAACTTAATCCCATTAAGTTTTGTACATTTAAAATGACCTTATAAATTCTACTGACTTAAAAAGTTTGAGCTGTTATGTCACCTAATCCAGTTTTGATTTGCGTAAAATAAAAACTTTTTATTAATTTCAAATCACTTTTGGATTAAGCAACACGAACTCCAGATTGTTAAATAAATCACTATAATTTAAAATTTAGCAGTTTGACGTTCGAACTCAGCGCCGCGGTGCATTATGGGGCACCTATGTTTACGTTCGACCTAGCGAACTTTCTACAGCGTTTGAAAAGAGTTTTTAAAAAAGAGAATGGTCACTACTGTCTTCATTACAAGTACTTTGCATTTGGTGCAGTGCATGGCTGACAAGCCAGTAGTGCGAAGCTACGATCACTGAGAAAATGACTGCACACATCTGAGTCAGAATCTCGCGCAGCCATAGTGGCATCGCGTTGTGACAGATCTTGGCTGAAGTCGGATAGACGCCACTTTCTTTTGGGGCGACTACGGTGCGGTGGGCCGACTGACGACGACCTGTTTCTGGGTCAGGGTCTTGTACGCTTTCTCTTGTAATTTTAGCTTAACCAGCGTAAGTTAGTTCAAATGACAAAAATCAACATATTGTCCACATATCAACAACATGTGTTCAATTGCTACATAAACTTTTAATAATCAACTGTATCAAGTATTCCCAACAAATATTTTTCTATTCTCCATTACTTATCCTTAACAAGTTATTTTATTTAGTTATTTCAAGGCAAAAAGTTTCCAAACTTTTTTTTTTATAAGTGAACTAATCACATTTTACAGAGTACATGGCATCAAATGTAGCCTATAGGCTTCCAGGTAACATTTTATTTTCTCCATTTTTTCATTGCGTCAAAGTCCTCCCCTGCCGACTTGAAATCAAACGTGTCCAATGTGTCTTTGCAGAATTCAATGCGCATGAGACGCGTAACTATCTCCTCCAGACGACTTCGCAGCGCCGTCTTAATTCGATTCTGCTGAGAGAAGCCCCTCTCTCTGCTGACACGCTTGAGACGGGCAGAACACAGGCACTTTTAAGCAGTGTAGCCTAGCTATAGTTATATAATTATGTATAGTCATAGCTACGCTTTGTATGAGCATTACTACCGGACATTTTGACCTGCAAGTTGTTAATTTATAGTTTTTTAAAATATATTTTGCCAGGGAAAAACCGGTAATTACTGGCTAACGGAAACCCTCTCTCTCTCTCTCTCTCTCTCTCACACACACACACACACACAAACACTTATATGGATACTCCCATAGTTAGGGTGTATAACGTGAATTGCGTAATCATCATTATTATGTACTCAGATTTGATTAAAAAAACAACTTATTATACGGTTCCTCAGAATGCTGCAAAAAGTTCCATTGAATTGAATGAGCCATTCCAACGTTCGATATTTCTTTTTCGATATTCACTTTTTCCCTCACATTTTTCCCGATATTTCTTGATAATGACAGTTGA
>NC_044500.1:5776226-5793726 GCF_902362185.1 Chanos chanos | reverse complement strand
CAAGCAACCAAACAATCAGTTAGTCAACGTTGAGTGTAACGTGTGTGTAAATGTGTGTGTGTGTGTGTGTGTGTGTGTGTGTGTGTGTGTAAATGTGTGTGTGTGTGTGTGTGTGTGTAAATGTGTGTGTGTGTGTGTGTGTGTGTGTGTGTGTGTGTGTAAATGTGTGTGTGTGTGTGTGTGTGTGTGTGTGTGTAAATGTGTGTGTGTGTGTGTAAATGTGTGTGTGTGTGTGTGTGTGTGTGTGTGTGTGTGTGTGTTTCTGTCTCAGGTGGCCGTATCGACCAGGCTCACCATGAGAACTGTGCCTCCAAGGCTCTGCATGAGGCCGTCGCCCTTGACTACGCTGTGGAACGGGCACTGACACTGACCAATGAGGAGGACACACTGACTGTTGTCACAGCTGACCACTCCCACCCCTTCACCATTAACGGATTCACCTTCAGAGGGAGCAGCATTCTGGGTAAACACACACCTGTGTGAGCGTGTGTGTGTGTGTGTGTGTGTATGCTGTGTGTGTGTGTGCATGCGTGTGTGTGTGTGTGTGAGAGAGAGAGAGAGAGAGAGAGTGCGAGAGAGAGATAGAGCAAGAGAGAGAGAGACAGTGTGTGTGTGTGTGTGTTAGATACAGAAAGAAAGAGACTTTGCACGTGTGCATGAGTGTATGGGAGAAAGAGAACTACAGAGATAGGGCCAGAATAATTAAAATATATGAATGAATACATTTTGTCTTCTCTTGTGTATTAGGTAAAGTTCCACTGTGGGGAACAGATTTTCTCCCGTTCACTACACTGATGTACGGCAACGGCCCTGGACACAAAATCGTCAACAACAAGAGACCAGACATCCGCAAGGTTGACACCAGTAAGTCTCCCACACACGCGCGCGCATACACAAACACAAACACACATGTGCACACACACCCGCACACGCGCGCGCGCACTCACATGCACACATACAAACATGCACACGCACACATGTGCGCGCACACACACACACACACACACACACGTCTGCATACATATTTCGGTGTAAGCCTCCAATTTATATTTCCATGTTGCTGCAACTAAAGATGAATAAGTTCACCCTTATATTAACACTATACTAGCACTTGCTGATTATAATAGTGACTAAACAAGAAAAGATAATAAGAGCACGGTGTAATGCGTTTGTGTGTGTGCGCGCATGTGTGTGTGTATGTGTTTGTGTGTCTCTGTCTGTGTCTATGAGAGAGAGTGTGAGTGTCTGTGTGTGTGTGTGTGTCTGTGTATCTGTCTGTGTATGTGTATGTGTGTGTGTGTGGGTGTGTTTCTGTGTGTGTGTGTGTGTGTGTGTTTTAATGTACTGACACACTATCAGAACTTCATATCACCCTCCGCCCTCACCATGGAGCAAAGGTCACTCTCTCATTATTCTCTCTCTCTCCCTCTCTCTCTCTCTCTCTCTCTGTCTCTCTCTCTCCCTCTCACAGAAACGAAGGACTATGTTCAGCTGGCGGCGGTGCCCATGGCAAAGGAGACCCACGGTGGGGAGGATGTTGCCGTGTTGGCCCGTGGCCCCATGGCCCATCTCTTCCAGGGCGTAAATGAACAGAGTTACATCGCTCATGCCATGGCTTACGCAGCCTGCGTCGGCCAGAACCAACGCCACTGCCACGTTACCATGACGACAGCATCCCCGGAACACCCCCCCGAGAACGCGTACCCACACACACACGCCCCTACTACTGCAGTCAACCTTAGTTCTGAGTCTGTTGACCACTGCTTTGCTATACTAGAGAGATAGAGAGAGAGAGTACTGTGAAAATGAAGGTGTGTGTGCAGGGCCGGCTGCAGGGTGCAATGACTGAGGGGGCATTTGAGATTTGGAAGGGGGCAAACGTGTACATTATGATTAAGCCACAGTTAAAACTGAGGGGGCAAAAATTTATCTGAGAGGGCAGCACCCCCTTTTGCCCCCCTTTAGTGCTAGCCCTGTGTGTGTGTGTGTGTGTGTGTATGTGAGAGACAGAAAGAGAGACACTTTAAAAAAACCTGCTTGCACTCCCAAAATGGGAATATTTATGTTTCCATCCTCATCCTCACCTGATTCCTCGACTGCACACCTCACGCTTTTAAAATACACGAATCTCTAATGCTTTTAATGTTGCTTAATGCATCATGTTATGTAATAAATATGTGTGTGTGTGTGTGTGTGTGTGTGTGTGTGTGTGTGTTTTGGGGGTTTGTTTGTGTTTCTTGTTTTCATCCATTTTTAATCCTAATAAACAGTGTCTGAGATGAACAGCTCTGTGGTTAGATCTACTGACACAGTTTCTAAAACACCACTTTCATGAAAGGACAGAACAAACCACATGGATAAAAAGAGAGTAAGTGAGGGATCGTTCATTTCCATTCATGCTCTCTCTCTCTCGCTCTGTTTGATCCTTGCTTGCTCTAAGTCTGTGTGGTTAATTTGGGAACAGCCTGTTTGATGGCATTAGTGTCATGTGGTTATCAATGATGAAGCATGTTTAAACATCACCTATTTTAAGCCTTTTTGTGACAGATTAGAGTAATTGATCTAACAGCTATGAACGTGAGGCCACTAATCCACAACCCGACGTGTGCACGTATGACTCTCCGAAAACTGCGCTCCATCGACCGGCTCCCTCGCTCTCTCTCTCTCTCTCTCTCTCTCTCTCTCTCTCTCTCTCTCTGTCTCTCTTCAGTTTAATTCAGTCATCATTTCATTGTTTCACCACTTCGCCCCTGTGGTTCCCCAAGCACCATGATGTAACATGTTCAGGCCTTTCTACCAACTAAGGTCTCTCAGAGTGAGAGCAACATGTCCCCCCCAGACGCCGGGCCTGCGCACGCACACACACACACACACACACACACACACAAAATAGTACTCTGTCTCTCTCTTCTCCGTTGTTCCCCTTTCAAGTAGTAGGTTAATATTCCGTAATACTCCCTACACTGCTGTGTCAGTATATAAAGAGGCCTGCAGGGGGCACTGTGACATTGCTCACTGTAGCACTGCAGCATTCCGCGAATCCACATCTGAGAACTGCAACTTTACAGTTTACAGAGAGAGGGAAAGAGAGAGAGAGTAAAGGGCGAGTGAGGCATCAAAGCAGATGAAAAAGGATGTTTTATGATAAAAATGATGAGTGTTGTCTATTTTCTGTTGACTGGAGAGTTTCCGTCCTCTGCGCTGCCGTTGCTGCAGCAGTGTCTCCGTCTGTGCGTCTGTGCCAAGCTTGCGTAACACAGCGGACAGACAGAAACATGCCTGCCGGTCACTATAACCTTACTGAGTCCACGCGCCGGACCGGCCGCCACCGACACAGCATCACCAGTCACGAACCGTGACGTTCCGCACTTAACCCGATTTCATTGTTTCGCCATTCATTCTCCCGTAAGTTACACGATGTACTCCGTTACTCTGTGCTGTGGTTCTGGGTTGCTGTACGTGATGTGCGTGAACTGTTCCCAAAGGTTCATTACCCAGAGAGAAAGACAGTTTGACTGTGATTCTTTTTTTCGCTGTTCTTTTTTTTAAATCTCTCTCTCTCTCTCTCTCTCTCTCTCTCTGTATAGACCTTCACTCTCCGCTCTCACTTACAGTGTCACCTGGGCCAATTCTCCTCCAATCACAAGACCGAGGTCCTGCTTCCTAACAACCAAACAGAAAATACTCAGTTACAGACATACCCAATGCCAGACATTTATCACCAAATACTGCCTCTCTTTTGGTCTTGTCACTGACTTAATGGGCCTACATTGGATTCGGGACCTAATACAACCAAAGCCTCGTTTCACTGGTCAAACAATTCGATTGATCCTGCGGGCTGACATATATGGTTTTCGTTAAGACATAAACTCTACTGCCCAGTGTTCTCGTGTGTGTTATTCGACAAATATTCGGTTTCAGTTTTAAAGTATTTAGTTTCGTTTTTAACCTTCTTTAACAATATTAATCCACAGTGCGACTGGGCATCCACAATTTTCTTAGGAATACTGTCGTTTAATATATTCAAAACATAGCGTAACAATTAGAAAGTATAAAACAACTCTCCAGACAACGTAGATAAATACGTTTTTTGTTTAATTGTTAGGAACCATTATCTCTGGCGTTGTAGCTTCAAGTTAACACCTAAACTCATCATGCCTGTCCGTATTCTCTATCATTTTTGATGACAGCAGAGAGCTGTGGCTGTCCGTGGTTCTGAAAATCCGAGTATTGCCTTGTCCAAGCGGAAGTGTATATTTCGAAAACAGTGGGGCTGTGCTATTGATTTTCTTTCCATGCGGTCCACCTACACTCTCTGGTAGAAACGGTGGCGACCCTCCTGCCGGCGTTCTATTCCAATGTAGGGATGACAGTGAGCGCGTGGGTCATCTCGCGCTGCCTATGTTTAGAGCCGGAGTGGGCGTTCGAAGACGAAGACGTACTTATAGCTACAGCATAACGCATCTAGCGCGCCCCATCTGCTCTTCTTCTTCTTCTTCTTCTTCTTCTTCTTCTTTTCTCTCAGTAAACAATGCAAAAAGCGGTGTCTGTGTGGTCTACACGTGGGTTACCACATGTATGATCATTGCTATTTGTTTTTACTGACGTGAAGAATTGATGTCATTGTAGAAGCATTAAGAAAAATCATCATTACCAAAACGTATGACAAGAGGTGAATGTCGTGCATTGCGTATTTAAATTGTTTCATTAATAATTAGGCATTTGAAAAGAGCAATTTTCAGCGACTGGTCCCTGTATAACTATTATGGAGAGACAACATATACTGTCAGATGACAACTCAAAGATTGCACTAACTGTTCAACTGGTGTTGTTGCCGTGGTACTGTTGAAATATGAGCCACTTTGGAAGCATATATTTGTGTGTGTGAGTGTGCGCGCGCGCTTGTGTATATAATCTTTTTAACAAGGCTTGGCATACACCTAAGTCTATGTTATTTCTATGTTTCCTGTGGTATTGCTGGAAATATTTTCATAATCAAAGTGGTAATTTTGCTTGGGCAGCATGGACAGAGAGAGAGAGAGAGAGAGAGAGAGAGAGGCGTGTTTTCAAGGCTTGTAGAATAATGTGTCTTTCATCTTAGAAACAAGATTCTCTTTCTTGGTGACCCCACGACACACACATACAGAGACAGAGAGAGAGAGAGAGAGAGAGAGAGAGAGCGGGAGAGGAGGTGCGCTCGCTCAATTCCCATGTTTCCTTCAAATTGCTAAAACCCTTTCTCGTGTCTTCAGATCCGTCATATCTTGACAAAAATCTTTCTTTCTTTCTGTATCTTACTCCTAACCCAGGAGAACAGAACAGCTGTGAGCAGCCAAACCCTCATTCGCTGACACACCTCCTCAGCTGTTGTGGGCGGGGTCATTTTGAAGCTGTCCAATCAGTGTACGTTGCGCCTCCCACAGAAAGTCAAAGGAGGAGGATGAAAAAGGCACTTTATAAAGACTGTTTCTGCGTGCCGCTCTTTCGGACTGACTGCCTTCCTTTCCTCATTTCTTCCCATCAAAGGGGACAAGGAGCTCTAAATCACACGCAGAACGCGGTGCTTGTCGGCAACGGAAGGCCCGTGCTAGTGTGTGGACTTCACGTGGGTCTGACAGAACCCTAAGCCGCGAGCGACGCCAATGCTGCTCTTGCTGCTGCTGCTGCCGCCTGGGAGCTCGAACACAAACGCGCTGTCCAGCCGCCAGGGTGCTGAAAAGCACGAATCGATCCTTCCTCGCGTGACGTAGTGGTAAGCGGCTGGAGAAAAGGGGATAATGGTTTAGACCACACACACACACACTCTCACACACAGACACTCACACACACAGAATTGGCACAAACTACACCTAACATGCTATGTTTAAGAAAGGACTTTATCAAGGTACCTCTGAGTTGGCATTGTCAGGATTTGTGAATAATCAAAGTGGTAAGAGCGAGAAAACCAAGCAGACATAGAGAGAGAGAGAGAGAGAGAGAGAGAGAGAGAGAGAGATAATCAACTGAAAAGAAAGGCGAAGTGAGAGACTTTCCCCCGCCCTCTGCAACACAGCGTAGTCACTGGCGTACCAAACAAACTGATATGTAAGAGGACCTAACGAGGGAGATGTGGAGGGATACACGGCATTTGAGCTCGTGTGGGGGGTTGCCGTATAATTTGATGCAGAAGGAAAAGAGTTGACGTTTACACGCATTATTCTTAAAAAAAAAAGTGTCACGTCGAGTATGGGCTGTATCGCGTCCAGAACGCCAGTGGGTAAGATCCAAGACTTTTCTCTGCACGAGGAATGCTCGCCTGCAGCCCATGCAACCTGAGTTTCGCAACCGCTCAATAGCTAGCACGTTTTCCCTTTTCCCTAGAGTGCGTATGAATGACCATTTTATGAGTAAGCCCACTGCCTCTGTGCAACCGCACGCTACTGTAGGAGTTATGCTTATGCTTGCTCTACTAGATCTGGTTAACGGAGCTACAGTTCTGTGTGTGTGTGTGTGTGTGTGTGTGTGTGTGTGAGAGAGAGAGAGAGAGTCTATGTGTTTGAAAGAAGAATGTTTTGGGAAAGGGGGATGTTGGTTCTTCCGCTCTTACCGATATTTACTGCACACGCAAGACTCTAGGAAACCATGTAAAAGAAAAATACGCGACTGAGGCTGAGAAAAAAACAACATTCTAATTTTGCCAAGACGTGCTGCAATGAACTTGTTGATACTGATTGTGCGATTGTCCAGTAACACTATTATTAAAACGAACTGTTAGTGTACCGCACACGTTCCCATTGCCTTTAGACATATGTGATATCATACACACCATCCGAAACAAGACAGCACTGCAGTGCTAACAGAATGCAGCACCACGTTTGGAGGTTGCTAGGGGGACGGGCTTCAATCGTAGTTAACTTCCGTCTCTGTCGTAACTGAACCGCCGTAGTTGTTTACTTTGCCTTGCCTGTTAGCTGGCCTGGTATTAATCAGGCGATAGGATTAATCTTCAATTCGACTAATTCCTCAATTGCGCGCTCACTTTCAGATAGATGCAGGCTAATTTAGGAGACTGTGGTATCTCATCAGCGATGGATCACTCGCAATCCCACATGACTGTAGAAACCCATCACTGTCTCTCGCACCCGCAACAATAAAGAGAGAGAAAAAAACCGATCATAAGTCTTCGCTCCGGACTGACACAAAGACAAACGGCTTCAGATTTATTTACAACCGGCGAATCGTTTTTTAATCGCCTTGTCTAATTATTTATGACACATCAGTAATGCTTCCACGGTATTCACGGGCCGAACATAATACTACCCCCACACGCGCCATTAGGCTGCGCTTCTCAACATGCACGAGGGACTCCAGGGAGCAGGAAGCCAGTAACGCACGAATACATAGTGAGAGCATTTCGGTTTTGAACTGATAAACAAAATCAAATAAAGCAAAAATGGCAATTTAATAAAAGAAAAACACTTCTTTTGGTAGTAACTCGTTTCTAGACAAAATATAATGGCCAGTAACAAAATTATACCGAAACATCTGTCTAGCGTACAGCCGTATCTTCAGTTATAGAATACGCGCAATCTTGAAGGCAGTATTGTGCCGGTGCCGTTGGTGTCAACAATCCTTGCACTGACTCTGCAAATCCGTCCTTCAAAGACTTGACACTCGGTGAGTGTAACAAGCGGCTTCATTTCTTCAGACTGGCCTTGGCCTAATTGCAGTGGTTTTTATACGAGTTCTCCCGGAAGAGACTGTCAAGGCGGCATATTCGTCTCGGAACAGTTACCAGGACAACGGCTGCTAGCAGGGTCCTCTAAACGGTTCACTGCAAAATGTAAAAGTCAAACGCTGCTTAGAGGAACACACACACACGCACACACACACACAGACTGAGGTCACATCCTCAAACACATACACACACTGAGCCACTGAGACTGAGTGAGGTCATTTCCTCTCACACACACACACATACACACACACACACACACACACACACAGATGGCAGGACCTGCCGGTGGCAGTGAAGCTCCTCTCAGACCAGCCTGTTGCTCTGTGTGAGTCTCCAGACGAGTACAGATGGTCTTTCTTCACTAAACCCAGAGAACGGAACCGGCCTTTTTCAAACAGAACACACACCGAGTGGCTAATTCAAAATATTCACTAGAAAAAAAAAGTCCACGCTGCACGTTTACATAACCTGATAATTGCCCATTGTGTAATACTTTATGTGCCTGAAATAATAACAAGTACAGAGTAACATTATGGCACTTGATGCCTCTGCATTGTACAAGCCCCATTCCAGAAATGAGTGAGTATGAAACACAGACATACGGGGACCATGGCACGTCTATGAGCAGAGTCGTTCTTCTCTTGCGTAGATGAGAATGTTTCTCCATAACAAATGCTGTCTCAGTTTGTACTTGTTGCTGTTTGCACTTGTTGCTGTTGTATTTGTGCTTCTTGTATTTCTCACTTCTCTCCCATGGAGCTTAGGTAGAAGCAGAAGGCTCTGTGTTGAAATGTAAGAGCAGGTTTTTCACTGGCTGTTTACTGTTTTTATTGTTATTGTTGTTGATGCTGTTTTGTTTGTGTCTGCTCTTGGCCTCAGCTATGGGTTGATCGTGCCGTAAAACTATTATGAGATATAACTACGGTTCCTCTGAACATACACATCACGCAGGGAAAGAACTCAGGTGGAGGTTTGTAAATGACTAAGGGTTTGGTCAGAGAGTTAAAAGAATAGCCCCAGAACTCTGGAACATTCCAAATTCTAAAAGTTCCCACCTTCATTTGTGTGTGACTAATAAGTTCAAATGTAGGATAGAACAGTGATGTCATAACTGAACCTTTTTCATTTTCTCTCTCTTCTCCTCTCTCCCCCTCCGTTACTCTCTCTCTTCTTTTTCTCCCTCTCCTCTGCACTCCCTCTCTCTTTCACTACATATCTTTACCTTTTTCACTCTTTCCCCCTTTCTACCTCTCTTTGTCTCTGTCTCCCTATGCTCTCTCTCTCTCTCTCTCTCTCTCTCTCACACACACTCTTTCTCTGTTTCTCTCTCTCTCTGTGTCCTTTCAATCTGTCTGTCGGTCTGTCTGTCTCTCTCGCTCTCTCTCTCTCTCTCTCTCTCTCAGAGGCATCATAGAGAACCGGCACATGGGAGGTTTGTTGGCGTTTATGCATTAGGGCCCTGGAGCCTGTGATTCTGCTGTTCTGCATTATCAGCTTTGGCCAAACTGTAGCAGTCTGTCTGATTTCATTCTTCCATGATCAATCTTCCATTAAATCTGTTTTTGTGCCTGTATTTGTTTGTAGAAACACTAAAACCTTTTTTTCATATTCTACTCTGATTCCTCCCCATTGATACAGTTCTGTATTTGACTGTGTCTCTTTCTCTGTAGATCTGTTGCGAATGTTCTTAGACGTCTTGTATGATGAAGACGTCATTAAAGAGGAGGGTTTCTACAAGTGGGAGTCGAGTAAGGACCCAGCTGAACAACAGAGCAAGGGTGTGGCCCTCAAATCTGTCACCGCCTTCTTCACCTGGTTACGGGAGGCCGAGGACGAATCAGATAACAGCTAGATTTTAACTCCGCCCACCTGAGACTGAGAGAAGATGAAACGTGGAAGTCTAAAGAATCCTTCCGGGGAAAACAAGAAAAAAAGACTAAAACTTAGGGAGAAATTTCACTACAGAGAGCATATAACAGTCTTTTTTTTAACAATGGAATGAAAAAAATCACAATAAAAAAAATGGACAAGGCTACTGAAATGTTTTATTATTTTAAATTCTTCATACATGGAACTTACAAACCATGGGCTGTAGTTTGGTGGATAGATGGATGGGTGGATGGATGGATGGATGGACAGATGGATGGATGGATGGATAGATGGATGGATGGATGGATGATGCGCAGTCCAAAAAAGTTGATGACAGTGCCTTCTTTCCCTTTGACCTCTTGATTTTGATTTGTGTTTTGTTTTTTTTTTTGGTTTCTCCAGAGTGTAGAAATGTTGGAGTGCAACTTTTCTGCATTTTTAATAAGCAAAAACCCCCCCCAAAACAAACAAACAAAAAAAAAGCAAAGTAAGTTTCCCATTGCAGAGCTGTGATTGGTGGATTCTTACCGGGGGACTGAAAAACACCCAGTCAGCTCTGATCATTACAGAGGAAAATGGGGGACATGAACTTTGATCTTTTGCTGCGTTGCTGCTGAGGAGTGGGGGTCACTGCTACTGCTCCTCCTGTGACCTTTGACCTTTCTCGCACACTTTAAAAACAGAAACAAGAAGGGGGGGGGACTTTGTGACTAAAAAGTGTGGGTTAACCCCATGTCTGTAGTGCATTTTAAAGAGAAAGTCATTAAAACTTGAAAAAATATGTAGAGAAATCATCTTTAAAAGAAAATACACAAAAGATCAAATGACAGAAAAACTATGAAGAAATTGAAACAGTACGAATCCTGAGAGGCCTTTTCTGCTTCCTGCAGTGGAAATGCACGACAGGACAGTTCTGTAAATACGTTTAGGAGGTTCTTTTTTTCCCGTAATAAAAAATGCGAACATCTCTTGTTCTCTCACAGACCCTCTCTCTCTCTTTTTTTACTTGTTCTCCTGGCATGCTTTCCCTGAATTTCGCTCTCAGTTGAATTTCGCTCATTTTCCCTGAAATGGTTTGTAGACATTACCCCATGCAGCGGTCCAGTCAGCCAATCGGAAAAGGGGGAGTATAGCATGTGGCCCCTATCTCTTTTCCTGATACGTTATTCTCTGTGTGTGTGTGTTTCTGAAAGTCAGTTTATAATGAAGTGTACATCCATATATGCTACTGCCCGATTAAAATCTGTTAAAAGCAGAGAGCTCACTGCGGGGCTGTCTTACAGTGATGTGCTGTTACTGTGCAATAGTTTCGAGAGGACGTAGGTTCAGTTCGATTTATCTCGTGAAGTTCGGCTTATTTCCGATGTATGGTACGCCAAAGCAGGTTACCTCACTCTAAGGGCCGGTTCGATTGACCTGATTTTTCGCTGACTCTGTCAACTTCGTGTGCATAAGAAACCAGGCATGAACGTTTATCTGGCCACAGTTTCATAATTTATAGGCGTCTAGCTGATGATAAGTGATAAGATGAAGGCTAAGTAAGATCAGAAATTTTCCACACCTCAATAAATAGTGCCACACGACACTAATAGATTACACGGTAATCAGGTAGCGTGCCAATTTATCTCCAATGTTTATCTTGCACTACACATAAGGTCCACATGTGTAAAAGTTTTCTTATAAATGACTAAAAGCGCACTATATCATGGCACCACACATCAAAGTTATGCTGTCTGAAAGAAAATGATTCAGGTATCATATCTAGTCCTCTAAATTTCAGGGGAACTTTAATTTTCAGAAGATATTTAAATGATCTAAAAGCCGGGTGGTGAACCACTGGAGACGACAACTCTTTTTGATGAATGGATCCAAACGATTCGCCCGCTCAAAAAAACGGAAAAAAAAACGCGAAATGTTCACCGACACAACAGAGGGGTAGCCAATCGCAGAAAGCAGGACTTCTCCGTTAGTCCAACAACTGTAACCAAACTACATCTGACAGATATTAGCACAGCTAAAATCATTCCCGTTGAAATCCTGTTTCTCGGGATGGCCCCTGACGGTCCAGGTAGGCCTAACTGTACATTCACACTGAGGGCGGTGAGAGCAAACAAAGATGTCGACCGGGATGTTTGTGTTTGTGTTTGACCACAAGTAGGGTTAGGGTTGCCACCCGTCCCTTATAATTTGGGATCGTCCTCTATTGGACAATAAAATGCTGCGTCCCGTATTGAATCGATAAGGGACGCGGTTTGTCCCGCGTTTTCGTACACGCCGTTTCATATATACGCTAGGTCTTCAAAGTGCTGAGAATAACATAACATCAGGTAAAATCAAACCAGTTATACAAGTGAGGTGGGGGAAGTTTAATTTCAGTGGTGAGCTTTCAGACTGATGAGCTCTGCGTGCTGTGTTAGACTACATGTCAGCGTCATCGTTTCCATTAGGAGTAATGGGTTAATATGAATGGGTTAATACTAATGGGTTAATACTAATGGGTTAATACTAATGGGTTAATATGAATGAGTTAATATGAATGGGTTAATACTAATGGGTTAATACTAATGGGTTAATATGAATGGGTATAATTTATTACATTAGGTGTAACTCAGTGGCTGCCTTGTAGCTTACGATTAAAAATAGCACCCTTAGTTGCTGTATTTTTCTTTTCCTTATTATTTCAATAATGTCTCAAGTCCCCCAGTGAAACTTAAGAGGCTGTCGAGAAATTGGGCTGAATGATCAGTGGATCAGCCCTTTCCCTGGCAAGGAATACAGGGAGACCATCTTCTCTCTGTTATGAGAGTGTGTAATAATTAGGTTGGTGACACTAAGCACAAGTACGTGTGTGTTTTCTACAGAATTGTTAAAGCTGTTGTGTGTGTGTGTGTGAGAGAGAGAGAAAGAGAAAGAGAGAGAGGGAGAAAGAAAGTGTGTATATTTTTCCACTTCAAGATATGGACACAGTGTGCATGCGTGAGTGTGTGCAAATGGTTCATACCTTGAACTGAGAGAACTAACAGTGTGTGCAACTGGAAATGGCTGACCGCACACACACACACACACACACACACAAACACATACACACTCATGTGCGTACACCCACATGGAAGAGAATGGGTGTTTGTGTTTGTGAAAAATTGATATTAGAGCTTCAACAGCATCTGAGTGTATTGAGTGGACCATTTTATATTAAAGTTTTAAAAGTGTGTATGTTGGCTCTGTTAAAACATTTATGGTGTGTGTTATCAGTTACTGCTTACCACAGAAACCACATTATCCCCCTGGCTGTATTTCATCTCTACCTATCCCTCTTTTATGATTGTTCACCATGCACTGCTCCTTTATCACCCCCCCCCCCTCCCCCCCCGCCACCTGCCCTCCAAACCCCCCCCCCCCCCCCTGCCCTCCAAACCCCCCCCCCCCCCCCCCGCTCATGTGCTGATCTGTCCATATCGCTGACTGGGTGCAAGAGACTGGGCACTAATGTTCTAACTCAGGTCCTCTGGAATTCCACTGCACAACCATTACGTTACCACTACACATCACAAACATTCATAAACAATGAGTCAAGCCACGTGAAATCGGGAGATGAAAGTGATGTGTCATGAGCTAAAAAACAAAACGCTGTTCTCCTCACGGAATGCTAAAGCCTCTCCTCCAATTCGTTTCTTCCAGGTTACCAACAGCCAAATGGGATCGGCACTGTCATAAAAACTGCAAAGAAAAGAGACAGAGAGAAAGAGAGCGAGAGAGAGAGAGAGAAAGAGATAGAGAGCGAGAGAGAGAGAGAAAGAGAGAGAAAGAGAGAGAGACTCGCTATGACAGCTGAATACTTGGTTTTTCCAACATAAAAGAAAAACTTTAAATGTAATAAATGATCACCACGCTGAAAAAGCTGTAAGAAAAAACTGACCAGGTTTGTGTTTATACCGTGTCTGGCTTTAAAGGACATGCTTTATTGGTTTCTTACTGAAATCTGAGTCATTTTCAACAACTAAACTGTACAAAACTTTCATCAACTTCACATTCAGGGAACAGATGGTAGATACCCTAATGCAGTTGCGCGCGTGTGTGTGTGTGTGTGTGTGTGTGTGTGCGCGCGCGCGCGTGTGTTTCTATTCTTCCTGGAACACACATTACACTCTATAAATTGTATTTCAAAAAGCTGGACTTAAATGTGACAGTTATACTTGATTGTATTATTTTATACACCAGCAGAGAATAAAAAATGTGAGGGAAAAAGTGAATGAGGAAGAAACCATACATAAATAGTATTAACAAACTCTTCACATTGGAAAAACAGGATTAGAAATGAACTCTAACCTGAAGTATGAGATTTATGTTTCAATGTACTGATGTTTAGATTCTGGAAAAAGAAAACAGTTAAGATTTAGAGTGGATTATTTAAGAGCAGAACTTAAGTTACCTTTGTATAATCTCTTGGACTTTTCTCCCTGTTCTGATTGGCTCTCAGGGTTTGGAACTGGAGCTCTTATGAAAGAGGAGTGATCGACAGGTAAAATATGATGAGATTAGCCCTTGCTCTTTAGTCAGTGGAAGGGACATCTCACAGAGTGTGTGTGTGTGTGTGTGAGAGGTCACTGTCTGCAGGCGTTGTAGAGATGAAGTTGCTTTTCGCGTGTGTGAGTCTGCTGGTTGGAATCTGCCTCAGTGATGGTGCAGGTAAGATACTAGTCCACCACAGTATTGTGTAAAACAAAACAAATATGTTTGGGTTGTGCTCCTCTCCGTTCCTGTGCTTTTCTCATCACTCTGTGCCCACTATCACCTCTACTTCTCTACTTTTCTCACCTGTTCTCTACTTTTCTCACCTGTTCTCCACTTTTCTCACCTGCCAGCACCTATTAAGACCTGTTCTCTTTTGTGCACCTATTATAACCTGATCTCTATGTTTTTCAACTGCTCTCTCCTATTCTCACCTGTTCTCTGCTATTCTTACCTGTGTGCAACGATTCTCACCTGTTCTCTGTTCTTAGTATTTCTCACCTGTCTGCAATTATTCTCACCTCACCTCTTGTTTTTTTTTTTAATCTGTTCTGTGTTTTTCTCACCTGTTCTGTGTTTTTCTCAACTTTTCTCAGCATTTCTCACCTGTTTGCAACTGTTCTCAGCTATTCTCTGTTTTTCTCACCTGTTCTCACCTACTCTCACCTGTTCTCCCACCTTTTCACATATTATCACTATTGTTAAGCCTGTCAACTCTAGCTTTTCACTGCTAACAGCTTAACAATCAAGTGTGTTTCCTACATTCTATAGTGACTGTTAACACCAATAAACAGCCACTAACATGTTTCCAACCTCATCTTCAGGCATGTCCCTGTCTCTGCTGAGTGGTATTCTGTATGCGTGTGTCACTCTTTTACTGTGTGTCTCTAGGAAGCTGATTGGATTGTGAATATTTTTTCAGTGTGTGTTCAGTGTTTCAGTAGGTGTATCTGTGAGTGTGTGTGTGTGTGTGTGTGTTTGATGTTCAGAGCCAAAGCCCTAATCAAACTGTACTCTGTGGGATAAGAAAGTCCGTATTCTCTGATCTTGACAGTACAAAGGCGCACGCGCGCGCACACACACACACACACACACCAGGGTTTCCGTTAGGATTTTTTTCTTGACGGTCCAGTGTCCGGAAAGAATTGATTTTACCGGACTAATGTGAAACTTACCGGTCACGTTTCAGTAACAGTCTGTGTCACAAACGCAAATATACTGTATACCTAGGTTGACGAAACAATAAGGACGACCTAAAATCAGTTTGACTATTTAATGAACAGTAACATTTAAGCAAAACGAACGATATCGATGGAGCAACACCTCAGCATTAGCCGCTAAAACGTAGGGTATTACCAAACATCTGTAAGCTGTTACATCTGTAGCTTGTTGATGTCTGCACTGTAAAGCCGAACGTTCAAATAACTTAATTCCATTAAGTTTTGTACATTTAAAATGACCTTATAAATTCTACTGACTTAAAAGGTTTGAGCTGTTATGTCACCTAATCCAGTTTTGATTTGTGTAAAATAAAAACTTTTTATTAATTTCAAATCACTTTTGGATTAAGCAACACGAACTCCAGATTGTTAAATAAATCACTATAATTTAAAATTTTGCAGTTTGACGTTCGAACTCAGCGCCGCGGTGCATTATGGGTCACCGATGTTTACGTTCGACCTAGCGAACTTTCTACAGCGTTTGAAAAGAGTTTTTAAAAAAGAGAATGGTCACTACTGTCTTCATTACAAGTACTTTGCATTTGGTGCAGTGCATGGCTGACAAGCCAGTAGTGCGAAGCTACGATCACTGAGAAAATGACTGCACACATCTGAGTCAGAATCTCGCGCAGCCATAGTGGCATCGCGTTGTGACAGATCTTGGCTGAAGTCGGATAGACGCCACTTTCTTTTGGGGCGACTACGGTGCGGTGGGCCGACTGACGACGACCTATTTCTGGGTCAGGGTCTTGTACGCTTTCTCTTGTAATTTTAGCTTAACCAGCGTAAGTTAGTTCAAATGACAAAAATCAACATATTGTCCACATATCAACAACATGTGTTCAATTGCTACATAAACTTTTAATAATCAACTGTATCAAGTATTCCCAACAAATATTTTTCTATTCTCCATTACTTATCCTTAACAAGTTATTTTATTTAGTTATTTCAAGGCAAAAAGTTTCCAAACTTTTTTTTTATAAGTGAACTAATCACATTTTACAGAGTACATCGCATCAAATGTAGCCTATAGGCTTCCAGGTAACATTTTATTTTCTCCATTTTTTCATTGCGTCAAAGTCCTCCCCTGCCGACTTGAAATCAAACGTGTCCAATGTGTCTTTGCAGAATTCAATGCGCATGAGACGCGTAACTATCTCCTCCAGACGACTTCGCAGCGCCGTCTTAATTCGATTCTGCAGAGAGAAGCCCCTCTCTCTGCTGACACGCTTGAGACGGGCAGAACACAGGCAATTTTAAGCAGTGTAGCCTAGCTATAGTTATATAATTATGTATAGTCATAGCTACGCTTTGTATGAGCATTACTACCGGACATTTTGACCTGCAAGTTGTTAATTTATAGTTTTTTTAAATATATTTTGCCAGGGAAAAACCGGTAATTACTGGCTAACGGAAACCCTCTCTCTCTCTCTCTCTCTCTCTCTCTCACACACACACACACACACACACAAACACTTATATGGATACTCCCATAGTTAGGGTGTATAACGTGAATTGCGTAATCATCATTATTATGTACTCAGATTTGATTAAAAAAACAACTTATTATACGGTTCCTCAGAATGCTGCAAAAAGTTCCATTGAATTGAATGAGCCATTCCAACGTTCGATATTTCTTTTTCGATATTCACTTTTTCCCTCACATTTTTCCCGATATTTCTTGATAATGACAGTTGAAAAAAATTAATGAAGACTGCCACTGTCAACGGGTTTTCTGCTTCTGATTCATATCATTCCGCAAGTAGTCCGTTCACTTATCGTAACGGAAATTGATGGTAATCTGCAACAAGTTGACAAATCTGCGGGTAGCCTAACGTGTTGTTATACACCTACAACTGTAAAGTTCTTTTTGCTAGAAGGACTATTTTTCTCAGTGGAAGCCACGAAATGGTAATACAATCATTAAAATGAATTATTCTGTGACGTTTCTTTTATCATTTGGGCAAGTTGGCTAACCGTATAATAAGCGGGATAATGTATAGTCCGCCGGTCAATATCGAAAAATAAATCCTCTCAGGACGATGCGTCTTGTATCGTCCTGAAGGGATCTATTTTTCGATAATGTCGGGTCTTTTATCGACCTGAGGGGATTTATTTTTCGATAATGACGGGCTGACTATACATTATCCCTTACATAGCCACCATCCAAAAACAATATTACAGC
>NC_044500.1:5748726-5771226 GCF_902362185.1 Chanos chanos | reverse complement strand
ACACCTGTGTGAGCGTGTGTGTGTGTGTGTGTGTGTGTGTATGCTGTGTGTGTGTGTGCGTGCGTGTGTGTGTGTGTCTGAGAGAGAGAGAGAGAGAGAGTGCGAGAGAGAGAGAGAGCAAGAGAGAGAGAGACAGTGTGTGTGTGTGTGTGTTTGTGTTAGATACAGAAAGAAAGAGACTTTGCACGTGTGTATGAGTGTATGGGAGAAAGAGAACTACAGAGATAGGGCCAGAATAATTAAAATATATGAATGAATACATTTTGTCTTCTGTTGTGTATTAGGTAAAGTTCCACTGTGGGGAACAGATTTTCTCCCGTTCACTACGCTGATGTACGGCAACGGCCCTGGACACAAAATCGTCAACAACAAGAGACCAGACATCCGCAAGGTTGACACCAGTAAGTCTCCCACGCACGCGCGCACACACAAACACAAACACACATGTACACACACACCCGCACACACACGTGCACACACACACACATGCACACATACAAACACAAACACACATGTGCACACACACCCGCACACACACGTGCACACACAAACACGCACACACAAACACAAACACACACCCGCACACACACGTGCACACACAAACACGCACACACAAACACAAACACACATGTGCACACACACCCGCACACGCGCGCGCGCACACACACACACACACATGCACACATACAAACATGCACACGCACACATGTGCGCACACACACACACACACACACACACACGTCTGCATACATATCTCGGTGTAAGCTTCCAATTTATATTTCCATGTTGCTGCAACTAAAGATGAATAAGTTCACCCTTATATTAACACTATACTAGCACTTGCTGATTATAATAGTTAGGTGACTAAACAAGAAAAGATAATAAGAGCACAGTGTAATGCGTTTGTGTGTGTGCGCGCATGTGTGTGTGCGCGCATGTGTGTGTATGTGTTTGTGTGTCTCTGTCTGTGTCTATGAGAGAGAGTGTGAGTGTCTGTGTGTGTGTGTGTGTGTGTGTGTGTGTCTGTGTATCTGTCTGTGTATGTGTATGCGTATGTGTGTGTGTGTGTGCGTGTGTTTCTGTGTGTGTGTGTGTGTGTGTGTGTTTTAATGTACTGACACACTATCAGAACTTCATATCACCCTCCGCCCTCACCATGGAGCAAAGGTCACTCTCTCATTTTTCTCTCTCTCTCCCTCCCTCTCTCTCTCTCTCTCTCTCTCTCTGTCTCTCTCTCTCCCTCTCACAGAAACGAAGGACTATGTTCAGCTGGCGGCGGTGCCCATGGTAAAGGAGACCCACGGTGGGGAGGATGTTGCCGTGTTGGCCCGTGGCCCCATGGCCCATCTCTTCCAGGGCGTAAATGAACAGAGTTACATCGCTCATGCCATGGCTTACGCAGCCTGCGTCGGCCAGAACCAACGCCACTGCCACGTTACCACGAACACGGCGTCCATGAAACACGCCCCCTAGAATGCTGCCCACACACACACACACACACACACACACACACACACACACACACACACACACACACACAGCCCCTACTATTGCAGTCAACCTTAGTTCTGAGTCTGTTGACCACTGCTTTGCTATACTAGAGAGAGAGAGAGAGAGAGAGAGAGAGAGAGAAAGAGTAACTGTGAAATTGAAGGTGTGTGTGCAGGGCCGGCTGCAGGGTGCAATGACTGAGGGGGCATTTGAGATTTGGAAGGGGGCAAACGTGTACATTATGATTAAGCCACAGTTAAAACTGAGGGGGCAAAAATTTATCTGAGAGGGCAGCACCCCCTTTTGCCCCCCTTTAGTGCTAGCCCTGTGTGTGTGTGTGTGTGTGTGTGTGTGTGTATGTGAGAGACAGAAAGAGAGACACTTTAAAAAAACCTGCTTGCACTCCCAAAATGGGAATATTTATGTTTCCATCCTCATCCTCACCTGATTCCTCGACTGCACACCTCACGCTTTTAAAATACACGAATCTCTAATGCTTTTAATGTTGCTTAATGCATCATGTTATGTAATAAATACGTGTGTGTGTGTGTGTGTGTGTGTGTGTGTGTGTGTTTTGGGGGTTTGTTTGTGTTTCTTGTTTTCATCCATTTTTAATCCTAATAAACAGTGTCTGAGATAAACAGCTCTGTGGTTAGATCTACTGACACAGTTTCTAAAACACCACTTTCATGAAAGGACAGAACAAACCACATGGATAAAAAGAGAGTAAGTGAGGGATTGTTCATTTCCATTCATACTCTATCTCTCTCTCTCTCTCTCTCTCTCTCTCGCTCTGTTTGATCCTTGCTTGCTCTAAGTCTGTGTGGTTAATTTGGGAACAGCCTGTTTGATGGCATTAGCGTCATGTGGTTATCAATGATGAAGCATGTTTAAACATCACCTATTTTAAGCCTTTTTGTGACAGATTAGAGTAATTGGTCTAACAGCTATGAACGTGAGGCCACTAATCCACAACCCGATGTGTGCACGTATGACTCTCCGAAAACTGCGCTCCATCGACCAGCTCCCTCGCTTTCTCTCTCTCTCTCTCCCTCTCTCTCTCTCTCTCTCTCTCTCTCACTCTCTCTCTCTCTCTCCCTCTCACTCTCTCTCTCTCTCACTCTCTCTCTCTCTCTCTCTGTCTCTCTTCACTTTAATTCAGTCATCATTTCATTGTTTCACCACTTCGCCCCTGTGGTTCCCCAAGCACCATGATGTAACATGTTCAGGCCTTTCTACCAACTAAGGTCTCTCAGAGTGAGAGCAACATGTCCCCCCCAGACGCCGGGCCTGCGCACGCACACACACACACACACACACAAAATAGTACTCTGTCTCTCTCATCTCCGTTGTTCTCCTTTCAAGTAGTAGGTTAATATTCCGTAATACTCCATACACTGCTGTGTCAGTATATAAAGAGGCCTGCAGGGGGCACTGTGACATCGCTCACTGTAGCACTGCCGCATTCCGCGAATCCACATCTGAGAACTGCAACTTTACAGTTTACAGAGAGAGGGAAAGAGAGAGAGAAAAAAAGAGAGAGAGAGTAAAGGGCGAGTGAGGCATCAAAGCAGATGAAAAAGGATGTCTTATGATAAAAATGATGAGTGTTGTCTATTTTCTGTTGACTGGAGAGTTTTCGTCCTCTGCGCTGCCGTTGCTGCAGCAGTGTCTCCGTCTGTGCGTCTGTGCCAAGCTTGCGTAACACAGCGGACAGACAGAAACATGCCTGCCGGTCACTGTAACCTTACTGAGTCCACGCGCCGGACCGGCCGCCACCGACACAGCATCACCAGTCACGAACCGTGACGTTCCGCACTTAACCCGATTTCATTGTTTCGCCATTCATTCTCCCGTAAGTTACATGATGTACTCCGTTACTCTGTGCTGTGGTTCTGGGTTGCTGTACGTGATGTGCGTGAACTGTTCCCAAAGGTTCATTACCCAGAGAGAAAGACAGTTTGACTGTGATTCTTTTTTTCGCTGTTCTTTTTTTTAAATCTCTCTCTCTCTCTCTCTCTCTCTCTGTATAGACCTTCACTCTCCGCTCTCACTTACAGTGTCACCTGGGCCAATTCTCCTCCAATCACAAGACCGAGGTCCTGCTTCCTAACAACCAAACAGAAAATACTCAGTTACAGACATACCCAATGCCAGACATTTATCACCAAATACTGCCTCTCTTTTGGTCTTGTCACTGACTTAATGGGCCTACATTGGATTCGGGACCTAACACAACCAAAGCCTCGTTTCACTGGTCAAACAATTCGATTGATCCTGCGGGCTGACATATATGGTTTTCGTTAAGACATAAACGATACTGCCCAGTGTTCACGTGTGCGTTATTCGACAAATATTCGGTTTCAGTTTTAAAGTATTTAGTTTCGTTTTTAACCTTCTTTAACAATATTAATCCACAGTGTGACTGGGCATCCACAATTTTCTTAGGAATACTGTCGTTTAATATATTCAAAACATAGCGTAACAATTAGAAAGTATAAAACAACTCTCCAGACAACGTAGATAAATACGTTTTTTGTTTAATTGTTAGGAACCATTATCTCTGGCGTTGTAGCTTCAAGTTAACACCTAAACTCATCATGCCTGTCCGTATTCTCTATTATTTTTGATGACAGCAGAGAGCCGTGGCTGGCCATGGTTCTGAAAATCCGAGTATTGCCTTGTCCAAGCGGAAGTGTATATTTCGAAAACAGTGGGGTTGTGCTATTGTTTTTCTTTCCATGCAGTCCACCTACACTCTCTGGTAGAAACGGTGGCGACCCTCCTGCCGGCGTTCTATTCCAATGTAGGGATGACAGTGAGCGCGTGGGTCATCTCGCGCTGCCTATGTTTAGAGCCGGAGTGGGCGTTCGAAGACGAAGACGTACTTATAGCTACAGCATAACGCATCTAGCGCGCCCCATCTGCTCTTCTTCTTCTTCTTCTTCTTCTTCTTCTTCTTCTTCTTCTTCTTCTTCTTCTTCTTCTTTTCTCTCAGTAAACAATGCAAAAAGCGGTGTCTGTGTGGTCTACACGTGGGTTACCACATGTATGATCATTGCTATTTGTTTTTACTGACGTGAAGAATTGATGTTATTGTAGAAGCATTAAGAAAAATCATCATTACCAAAACGTATGACAAGAGGTGAATGTCGTGCATTGCGTATTTAAATTGTTTCATTAATAGTTAGGCATTTGAAAAGAGTAATTTTCAGCGAGTGGTCCCTGTATAACTATTATGGAGAGACAACATATACTGTCACATGACAACTCAAAGATTGCACTAACTGTTCAACTGGTGTTGTTGCCGTGGTACTGTTGAAATATGAGCCACTTTGGAAGCATATATTTGTGTGTGTGAGTGTGCGCGCGCGCTTGTGTATATAATCTTTTTAACAAGGCTTGGCATCCACCTAAGTCTATGTTATTTCTATGTTTCCTGTGGTATTGCTGGAAATATTTTCATAATCAAAGTGGTAATTTTGCTTGGGCAGCATGGACAGAGAGAGAGAGAGAGAGAGAGAGAGAGGCGTGTTTTCAAGGCTTGTAGAATAATGTGTCTTTCATCTTAGAAACAAGATTCTCTTTCTTGGTGACCCCACGACACACACATACAGAGACACAGAGAGAGAGAGAGAGAGAGAGAGAGAGAGAGAGAGCGGGAGAGGAGGTGCGCTCGCTCAATTCCCATGTTTCCTTCAAATTGCTAAAACCCTTTCTCGTGTCTTCAGATCCGTCATATCTTGACAAAAATCTTTCTTTCTTTCTGTATCTTACTCCTAACCCAGGAGAACAGAACAGCTGTGAGCAGCCAAACCCTCATTCGCTGACACACCTCCTCAGCTGTTGTGGGCGGGGTCATTTTGAAGCTGTCCAATCAGTGTACGTTGCGCCTCCCACAGAAAGTCAAAGGAGGAGGATGAAAAAGGCACTTTATAAAGACTGTTTCCGCGTGCCGCTCTTTCGGACTGACTGCCTTCCTTTCCTCATTTCTTCCCATCAAAGGGGACAAGGAGCACTAAATCACACGCAGAACGCGGTGCTTGTCGGCAACGGAAGGCCCGTGCTGGTGTGTGGACTTCACGTGGGTCTGACAGAACCCTAAGCCGCGAGCGACGCCAATGCTGCTCTTGCTGCTGCTGCTGCCGCCTGGGAGCTCGAACACAAACGCGCTGTCCAGCCGCCAGGGTGCTGAAAAGCACGAATCGATCCTTCCTCGCGTGACGTAGTGGTAAGCGGCTGGAGAAAAGGGGATAATGGTTTAGACCACATACACACACACACACACACTACACACACACAGACACTCACACACACAGAATTGGCACAAACTACACCTAACATGCTATGTTTAAGAAAGGACTTTATCAAGGTACCTCTGAGTTGGCATTGTCAGGATTTGTGAATAATCAAAGTGGTAAGAGCGAGAAAACCAAGCAGACATAGAGAGAGAGAGAGAGAGAGAGAGAGAGAGAGAGAGATAATCAACTGAAAAGAAAGGCGAAGTGAGAGACTTTCCCCCGCCCTCTGCAACACAGCGTAGTCACAGGCGTACCAAACAAACTGATATGTAAGAGGACCTAACGAGGGAGATGTGGAGGGATACACGGCATTTGAGCTCGTGTGGGGGGTTGCCGTATAATTTGATGCAGAAGGAAAAGAGTTGACGTTTACACGCATTATTCTTAAAAAAAAAAGTGTCACGTCGAGTATGGGCTGTATCGCGTCCAGAACGCCAGTGGGTAAGATCCAAGACTTTTCTCTGCACGAGGAATGCTCGCCTGCAGCCCATGCAACCTGAGTTTCGCAACCGCTCAATAGCTAGCACGTTTTCCATTTTCCCTAGAGTGCGTATGAATGACCATTTTATGAGTAAGCCCACTGCCTCTGTGCAACCGCACGCTACTGTAGGAGTTATGCTTATGCTTGCTCTACTAGATCTGGTTAACGGAGCTACAGTTCTGTGTGTGTGTGTGTGTGTGTGTGTGTGTGTGTGTGTGTGTGTGTGTGAGAGAGAGAGAGAGAGAGAGTCTATGTGTTTGAAAGAAGAATGTTTTGGGAAAGGGGGATGTTGGTTCTTCCGCTCTTACCGATATTTACTGCACACGCAAGACTCTAGGAAACCATGTAAAAGAAAAATACGCGACTGAGGCTGAGAAAAAAACAACATTCTAATTTTGCCAAGACGTGCTGCAATGAACTTGTTGATACTGATTGTGCGATTGTCCAGTAACACTATTAAAAAAAAATGAACTGTTAGTGTACCGCACACGTTCCCATTGCCTTTAGACATATGTGATATCATACACACCATCCGAAACAAGACAGCACTGCAGTGCTAACAGAATGCAGCACCACGTTTGGAGGTTGCTAGGGGGACGGGCTTCAATCGTAGTTAACTTCCGTCTCTGTCGTAACTGAACCGCCGTAGTTGTTTACTTTGCCTTGCCTGTTAGCTAGCCTGGTATTAATCAGGCGATAGGATTAATCTTCAATTCGACTAATTCCTCAATTGCGCGCTCACTTTCAGATAGATGCAGGCTAATTTAGGAGACTGTGGTATCTCATCAGCGATGGATCACTCGCAATCCCACATGACTGTAGAAACCCATCACTGTCTCTCGCACCCGCAACAATAAAGAGAGAGAAAAAAAACCAATCATAAGTCTTCGCTCCGGACTGACACAAAGACAAACGGCTTCAGATTTATTTACAACCGGCGAATCGTTTTTTAATCGCCTTGTCTAATTATTTATGACACATCAGTAATGCTTCCACGGTATTCACGGGCCGAACATAATACTACCCCCACACGCGCCATTAGGCTGCGCTTCTCAACATGCACGAGGGACTCCAGGGAGCAGGAAGCCAGTAACGCACGAATACATAGTGAGAGCATTTCGGTTTTGAACTGATAAACAAAATCAAATAAAGCAAAAATGGCAATTTAATAAAAGAAAAACACTTCTTTTGGTAGTAACTCGTTTCTAGACAAAATATAATGGCCAGTAACAAAATTATACCGAAACATCTGTCTAGCGTACAGCCGTATCTTCAGTTATAGAATACGCGCAATCTTGAAGGCAGTATTGTGCCGGTGCCGTTGGTGTCAACAATCCTTGCACTGACTCTGCAAATCCGTCCTTCAAAGACTTGACACTTGGTGAGTGTAACAAGCGGCTTCATTTCTTCAGACTGGCCTTGGCCTAATTGCAGTGGTTTTTATACGAGTTCTCCCGGAAGAGACTGTCAAGGCGGCATATTCGTCTCGGAACAGTTACCAGGACAACGGCTGCTAGCAGGGTCCTCTAAACGGTTCACTGCAAAATGTAAAAGTCAAACGCTGCTTAGAGGAACACACACACACGCACACACACACACAGACTGAGGTCACATCCTCAAACACATACACACACTGAGCCACTGAGACTGAGTGAGGTCATTTCCTCTCACACACACACACATACACACACACACACACACACACACACAGATGGCAGGACCTGCCGGTGGCAGTGAAGCTCCTCTCAGACCAGCCTGTTGCTCTGTGTGAGTCTCCAGACGAGTACAGATGGTCTTTCTTCACTAAACCCAGAGAACGGAACCGGCCTTTTTCAAACAGAACACACACCGAGTGGCTAATTCAAAATATTCACTAGAAAAAAAAAATCCACGCTGCATGTTTACATAACCTGATAACTGCCCATTGTGTAATACTTTATGTGCCTGCAATAATAACAAGTACAGAGTAACATTATGGCACTTGATGCCTCTGCATTGTACAAGCCCCATTCCAGAAATGAGTGAGTATGAAACACAGACATACGGGGACCATGGCACGTCTATGAGCAGAGTCGTTCTTCTCTTGCGTAGATGAGAATGTTTCTCCATAACAAATGCTGTCTCAGTTTGTACTTGTTGCTGTTTGTACTTGTTGCTGTTGTATTTGTGCCTCTTGTATTTCTCACTTCTCTCCCATGGAGCTTAGGTAGAAGCAGAAGGCTCTGTGTTGAAATCTAAGAGCAGGTTTTTCACTGGCTGTTTTTATTGTTATTGTTGTTGATGCTGTTTTGTTTGTGTCTGCTCTTGGCCTCAGCTATGGGTTGATCGTGCCGTAAAACTATTATGAGATATAACTACGGTTCCTCTGAACATACACATCACGCAGGGAAAGAACTCAGGTGGAGGTTTGTAAAGGACTAAGGGTTTGGTCAGAGAGTCAAAAGAATAGCCCCAGAACTCTGGAACATTCCAAATTCTAAAAGTTCCCACCTTCATTTGTGTGTGACTAATAAGTTCAAATGTAGGATAGAACAGTGATGTCATAATGGAATCAACTGGACTTTACAGTGGAAGCTAATACAATGCTCAGCGTCAGTGCATTCAGTAGAAGCTTTGTCTCTCAGTGCGTGTTGGATATTTCTTTTGGAATATTAGAAATGCCACCTCCTTCAGTTGTTACAGCCCTGGGTTTAGGTGAGTTGGTGTTTGATGTCATTATATCCTGTACGTGTGTCTAGAGACCCATCACCTCCACAAACAATGCTTTCACTGCATGTCTACCTGTCAGCCAATCAGATGAGAGCTTTGGAGAAACGCTGCTTTGGCACAGGCAACCTGACCCTTCGTGATAATGGACGATGTTAACACTAGAGTGAGGGAGGAGGGTGAAAGATTGTGCAGAAGAAACTCAAGAGGTGTCCACCAGGCTATTAGAGACAGAAATGGTGGTAACAGATGAGAGAGAGAGAGAGAGAGAGGGAGAGACAACCAAAGGATTGTAACTGGAAACCTTTTTCATTTGCTCTCTCCTTTCCTCTCTCCCCCTCCTTTACTCTCTCTATCTTCTTTTTCTCTCTCTCCTCTGCACTCCCTCTCTCTTTCACTACATATCTCAATCTTTTTCACTCTTTCCCGCTTTCTACCTCTCTTTGTCTCTGTTTCTCTCTCTTTATTTGTCTCTCTTTATCTCTCTCTCTCTTTTCTCCCGTTCTTCATCAGACTGAGCAGTTGCAGTGTGTAGTTTCTAACTCATACAAATCAATGAGAAGAGATTGTTTGCCAATCAGCACCTCATAGAGTATCTATGAGCCTTGTATCATAAAGGGGAAAAAACCCATGATGACTGATTTAACACCAGAATTGAAATAACTAATGACTTACATCACCACTAACATTGCTCCCCAAACAATTACTGAAAACTGCTCTCACATCAGCAGGTGGATTTGGTTGTTTTTCTTTTTTTGTGGTACATATTTAGACACAACAGGTTACGTAAATGTCACTGTCTGTTACGCAGAGTGTGATGTCACCTGTGAGGTGTGATGAGGTCTGAGCTAACTTCTCTTCTTCTCAGCGGGTTCTCTCTCTTTCTCTCTTTCTCTTACTCACTCTCTCTCTCTCTCTCTCTGTCCTTTCTATCTGTCTGTCTGCCTGTCTCTCTTTCTCTCTCTCAGAGGCATCATAGAGAACTGGCACATGGGAGGTACCCCATGGCGTTTATCCATTAGGGCCCTGGAGCCTGTGACGTGTGCGTGTGTGTGTGTGTGTGTGTGTGTGTGTGTCTGTGTTCATGTTTGCGTGTGCGTGTGCGTATGCCTGTGAGTCAGTGAGTATGATGGTGACCGTCAGAATGCAAGCTGTTGCATGAATCTCAAAACAGACAGATGGATAAAAAGGAAAAGTGAATAATCACACAGAGAAGAAAGAATAATTTGGTGAAAAATAGTGGAGCTCTGTTCCAGACAGCTGATTTTTGTCACTTCTTCTGCTGTACCGGAAGTCTCTGTGGTGGTTGTGATGATGATAATGATGATGAGGATGATGATAAAGAGCAGAATTGAATATTGAGAAGAAGAGACAAAACAAACACTTTTGCATCTTGGCTGCATGTCGTAGCATGAGGTTATTAAAAAAAAACATGCACGAGTTCAATCTCCCGTGGCAACCCTTCCATCCCTTCATTCAGCACAATCCCATAATGCTAGACTGAGTTACCATGGCGGTGGATGGAACACCTTGTCCTGATTGGTCAGGTTGGCTGTCAGTCAGCATTCTTTTCCCCTCCCCCACAGTGACAAGGGAGCGAGCGTTGTATGTGGACTGGAGCGAACCAGGTTCTCTGTCAGAACTGGCTCTGGTAGCCAACACACGGACCCGTTTGGCTCCCGGTTTATGGCCGTCACACTGGAACCACGACCAACACACTGAGGTGCACTGTCCTTTCTATAGACCTTAAACGAAAAAGAAAAACATAGAGTTAGTCTTAGAGCTACAAAGAAAGCAAGATAAAGGACTTCCTGCTCTTTCTCTTCACTGTCTCTGTGATTCTGTGATGGCTGTATCTTGGTATACAGTGGCTCTTTTAAACTACACAAAATATTCTTCTTTTAGAAAAAGACTTGAGTAAACCACAATGACCAATAAGCCTCCGCTCGCTGGGGCCTGTAGGAGTGTTTCATGTTTTATCTTTTGCCAATTATAAGATATCTGCTAGATTTCTACTTTGGAAACTTAAAGATGACATACATCTAAAAAAAAAAAAATCCACAGGAAGCAAAGTATTATATTATTGTTCCCTTTCCAGTCCCATCAAAACAAAACAGAACAAAACAAAACAAAACAAAGCAAAACAAAACAAACAAACAAAGACTCATTCAATTACGGCTCTCTGTGTTCTCTGTAACTGCATTCTCCATATTTATCTGAACTCTTAAGAGTGCTGTAATTTCCACTAAGTAGATAAAACTGAAAAACTCCCTGTGCTAACACTCTCTCTCTCTCTCTCTCTCTCAGTCCCACTTTCCACTCTTTTCTGGTCTTTCGCTCTTTCCGCCTACCACGGTGCAAACACAAGCGCGAGCCAACGCGGAGCGAGTGCCTCTCCCCCACACCGCTCGCTGAGCCGGAGTTAGGGTTCTGATATAGTTCTATTGTTGAGGGCTATTGAGGGCAGTCTTTCATGTGCTATTTCTGTCTTCATTACATGTTTAATGGCGCTGGCCTATCTCTCTAGAAAGAAGAGGTAGGCTTACGGTGGCGTGCATCACGGGTAATAACCGTTTCATACCCTCGAAAGACTTCATTCAGGCCCATCTCGGCTCTTCGTCCATAATGTTGAGGTTTTATAATGCTGGTCCGCTTAAGTATCGCCTGTCTCCGCAGCGCGAAAGGGAATATACTACATGTAATGTAATGTAAGATGCTATAAAAACCACTTCTGATAGAGTTGAAAAAAAGATTAAGTTATTTTTTATTGAGCCTCCCTACCGAACACTGTATGCGAAGCAGAAAATTATTTTCTCAACCTTTCCCGGTTTGATAATTACCTAATTAACCAGTCCATCAGAGTCTTAAAGGGAGAGTAGATTCCGTTTTTTGCAGTTCCTCTCTCAGAGTTTCATTAAATGTTCAACGGTTAGTTACCTAATTATTTCGCAAGTCATTCAAAGTAATTAACGATTAATTTTTTATGCGGAATTTTTTTTCAGACCAAATCTTCAGTGGTGCGGTCGGGCGAAACCCGCGCAGACTTTTACTTAACGTTAATACAATTAAACAGCCTCGTGAGCGGCACAGAAGTTTCTTAAATCTATAGAATCTAAGGTCTCTCTCTCTGTCTCGCTCGCTCAGCCTTTGTCTCCAGTGTACAAACCTGAAGCAAATATTTGTTTAATGACTTTTAATAACAAAATTTATGCAATTAATTTTTACTCATATGGTGCTTTAGTCTGAATCAAATCGCGAATATTTGCGTCAAAATGTCAGTCTAAAGTTACGCAATACAATATTTAATATTACGCAATATTGCAATATCTTGAGTCTTAAGTATCAAAGCCGGTGCGATGTACCCAGTCCTCATATTAAGATTTACCTTGACGAAAGAGCACAATATTGAAAATATTACAAATCGCCGAAAGTTTCCCGTCAGAACTGTTTTTAACCATAAACCAGTTATGCTCTTTTCTAGAGCCTTGGTCTTTGACTGTTGATTTGAAAGGAGTAGAATAACCGCAGAAACATCATGTTGGGTTTTTTACTTCGTCTTCGTTCTTTTCTCCGAGTGATACGAGAGAAGGGCATTCATTGAAAAGTCGCATGAAGTGAAACGATCATACTGTTGGTCATTCTTCATATTAGCCTTTCAATCTTGCGTCTAATTTGCGTATATGGATAATTAAAACCCCTCAGAACATGAATTCTATTAACATTTGGATTCACGAATTTTAAAACTGTGGTAAAAATTCGGTTGATATTAAATTAATGCGGCAAAAAGGAAAATGCAGACTACATAAAATGATATTGACACGGGACATCTTCCGAATGCTACTCAGTACGTCCATACAGTATCGGTTAATGCATAAGAATCACATTCTCTTCAGTGAGTTGATATTGGCCCTAGGTTATTACAGGGATATTCATGGCTGTCTCCGTACCACGGTCGTTCTCTGTAAACTGCCAGCGGTCAGCAAACTATCTTTCCTTTGCCTTTCAGCACTCCTCCTATCACTATGAGATGCTCTGTCTGAAAATCTTCAGAGAGAGAGAGAGGAGAGGGAGAGAGATGCCATGAGCTGCCTGAATTGTAGCCACCATCGGTGTGGCGCATGTGACGTCATCTGAGATTCCTGCCGCGTAGCCCGGGTGAAATCATTCCATGGTGACCGGTTGCTATAGAAATGCTCGTTTCCTGAGAAGTTGGGCGAACGAAGACCGTTTTTACCGGCATAGGGGCGCACGCAGAGGGAGAGAAAGGGGGAGAGAGAGAGAGCGAGAGAGAGAGAGAGAGAGAGAGAGAGAGAGAGAAGGCTATCCAGGAACCAATACGTGGCATGTCTGCGAGGAAAATCTCGCGTTGCACAGTGTATTCCATGGAAAAGCTTCTCTTCTTCTGTGGCACGAGCTCGGAACAAGGAACTGTGAGCTATGGTTTCTATAGGTTTTTTACTGCTTTTGACGTGTCTTGCCCTTGTCTGTATGCGAATGCGCGCGCCCGCGCCCGTATGTGTGTCTGTATGAGGAGGAGAGACTGATAGACTGGGAGAGGTATGTGTGTACGCGTGTATGTACTGTCAACTGCCATCATTTCACTCTTTGAATATGTGTTATTCTGTAGGACATAACGGCACCGCGCAAAGCGGCTTGAGACAGTCGCTGTCCGAATGCTGAACGTTCTGGGGCCTTTACCCACCGGTCATCGGTCAGTCCGCGGTGCTAAGCGAGCCCTTGCGGTTGTGCAACCTTTCCTATAAGCTCTATATGCAATAATTAATGAATGAAACATACACTGAAAGATTGTGATCCAGTAGTGGAATGTTATTCTCTCTTTGTAGAATTTACTGAAAAATCTGTCGGCGACGTGGCCATGTTTCGTAGACGCTTATGAAACCTGTAGCTCTGCTCGCTGCAGAAGCAGCGGTCATTGGGAGATTGGTTTTGGGGCTGTATCGACAGATTGGTGCTGGCGACAGTATCGAGACTTCTGTTATGATTATTGTAGTCTGTTGGTGATATAAAGTGATGTCGGCGAGACGTCTCTTATTATTTTCGTTTTTTATGCCCCCTAAAAAATGCACTCCTTCATGTCTCGTGTCACATAATCGACCGATCTGAAAATCACCAGTAAAACGGCCGTCAGATATCTCCGCGGCTTTCTGAAGACTGTCTCACCGATTTACCGTTATGCTGTTTGACCTAATCTGAAGCTCCAGGGATACTGAGGTCGAGACCTAGCTATCTTTTAGTTCCCACCGTTTCGTAGCTGTGCCTTCAGAAGCGCTCCGCCGTTCAGTAGGGCAGTGGGGGAGTTTGTGATTTAATACGGCAGAAGACCAATGAGAATCATCCAATCTCCGCGCTGGTCTTGTTTCTGTCGCTCGTTTCTGGGCTCGCGAGGAGCATTCGCTCGCGTGCCTTGCGAAAGAGCTCAAATCTGATACTTTGAAAGCTCGCGAGTCGGAGATTTTATTTATTTAAAAAAACGTTCGTTTGTTTCAGCCCTTATTAACCGTCTGCTCCACTAACTGTGTCATGACACAGAAATCCCCGCTGCTCGCGAGTAACTTGACCGCAACCAGTAGCCTATTAAGGGAAAACGTTTGTCTGAATCGCCTGTTCATAAAATAATAATGATGATGATGATGATAAACAAGTCACAAGTGGCACGTGGTTTGCCATGCTATAAAAAGACAGAGCTGGTGATAGAATGTCTGTGACTGTGATGATGTGGTGTGAGTTTACAGTACGGAGAGAGAGAGGGTTGGAGGTATAGAGCGTTTGTGCTGCCACTGTGACTATCTGTTTTCTTTTAGCCCGTCCCCACCTTTTGTGTGTGTGTGTGTGCGTGCGCGCGCGCGTGTGTGTGTATGTGTGTGTGTGTGACAACTGGAGCAAGCCGACATTCAAAGGTCTCTCTCCCGTTTTGTGCGTCTCATGAGGCCAGAGGCGTCTTCTTTTTTTTCTTTTGGGGGGGGGGGGGGGGGGTGCAGCGACACTCAGATGGGGATAAACGTTTCTGTGTCATCTCGGGAGGGCAGGGAAAGATTGAACATACCAAGAGAACATGTGTGTGTGTGTGTGTGAGAGAGAGAGAAAGAGAGAGAGAGACAGAGACAGAAACAGAAAGATTCCCTTGCTTCAGGTTACAGGCCTCCCTGATGTTTAGCAAAGCTCCATGTGAGGTCATTGATTTTAGCAACAAGTTTGAATGAAGTCATGAAAAGTGACCTCTCTGACAGTGACTGTTTGTCCTGTGCTGAGTGTCCTGAGGTCGTTCTCTGTGAGTGATTAAATGTTGATGTGTTTATTGTTTCAATGCTTATTCCTCTCCAGGTAAATGTTGAGGACACTGCCGAGATGTTACCCAAATCAAGACGAGCTCTCACCATCCAGGAGATCGCCGCACTCGCTAGATCTTCTCTACATGGTACACACTCACACACACACACACTCACACACACACGCACACACACACGCACACACACACGTACATACACACTCACACGTACATGCATACACGCACATACACATACACATACACACACGCACGCGCGCTCACATACACACACACACACACACGCGCGCGCGCGCACACATACACACACACACACACGTACATGCATACACGCATATACACACACGCACGCGCGCTCACATACACACACACACACACGCACGCGCGCTCACATACACACACACACACACACACGGATCCCCCACACTTGCACAAACATTAATTACAAATGTGCCTACTTTCTGTTACATATTTGGCGTTCATGTTTTGAATCATCGTGTGTGTGTGTGTGTGTATCTGTAAATGTGTGTGTGTGTATGCAAATGTGTGTGTGTGTGTGTGTGTGTGGGTGCATGTGTATGTGTGTCCCCAGGCATCTCTCAGGTCGTGAAAGACCATGTGACCAAGCCCACGGCGATGGCTCAGGGGCGTGTCGCTCACCTCATAGAGTGGAAGGGATGGTGCAAACCCACCGACGCTCCCAACGCCCTCGAATCCGACTTCAACTCTTACTCCGACCTCAGCGAGGGAGAACAGGAGGCGCGATTCGCTGCAGGTCAGCCACCTCTCATTGTGACCTTTGACTTCTGAACGCCGACCTCACTGTCCTGCTCGATGCCACTAGACAGACACGAACGCAGACCGACGCTCTCTTTCTTGCCGTCCTCTGATTTCTTGCTTTTTCTGCGGTGGGACAAAAGCTCTGCTCTGTTTTTTTTTTTTTCTGGTCTGTGTTGCCATGGTGATTGTAATGTTTACCTTTCATTGGAGGCTCTTCTATTCTCCTTTCCTTTAATCTCACCCTCTTTCAACATGTCAATCAGCTTATCCTACAGCATCCTCAGCACTGCATGTCACACAGAATCTGTGTGTGTGTGTGTGTGTGTGTGTGTGGCTGTGTTTCTGAGAGAGACTGTCAGGCTCCTACAGGGGTACAGCCAACATGCGATGTCCTTACCACACACCCACACAAAGATTCTCTCTGGATCAGACCTCCTCTTACCTCTGGGAAAATAGCCAAACTCCAAAAGACCTGCTGTGCGCGCGCGCGTGTGTGTGTGTGTGTGGAGTAAGTGCAAGGATGAGAGATGAATGAAAGAATTGATCGCTGAATCAACACATCAGCGATAACAGCATAAAGAGAGAAAGAGAGACAGATAGAGAGAGAGAGAGAGAGAGAGAGTGAGAGAGTAAGAGAGAGAGAGAGAGAGAGAGAGAGAGAGAGTAAGAGAGAGAGAGTGAGAGAGAGAGAGAGAGAGCGAGAGAGAGAGAGAGAGATAGATAGATAGAGATAGAGAGAGAGAGAGAGAGAGTGAGAGAGAGAGAGAGAGAGAGCGAGAGAGAGAGAGAGATAGATAGATAGAGATAGAGAGAGAGAGAGAGAATGTTCTGATTGGTTAAACAGTTGGCTGGGGGTGACTTGAGGATTTTTTTTTTCTGAACATCCATTTCTGCTGTGTCATCCAGACTTAAGATGTGTGTGTATGTGTGTGTCTGTGTCCTTGTGTGTGTTCCTTTGAGATGGTTGCTTTCTATCTTGTTTCTGTGTGTTGGTGCATATTTGTATGTGTCATCCATTTCTCTATGAAGTTTGTGTTTTTATGTCTGCATGTAAATGTGTCTAAATGTGTGTTTGTGTATGTACGTATGTATGTATATGTGTGTGTATTCGTGTGAGTGTGTGTGTGTGTGCGCGCGTGCGTGTCTGTATGTGAGTGTGTGTGTGTGTCTGTGTGTATGTGAGTGACGTGACCGGAGGCATGTTGATTATGGAGGTCATTCGAACCTGGAGGACAGTAATGTGATGTCATCAGAGTGCGTCATCAGCGTCTAACTCAGTGTTCCAGAGAGAATGAGCTGTCAGTCAAATGCTTGGTCTCTCCCATAATAAGAACACCATCCCAATGACAACCCAAATCAACAGTGTGTGTGTGTGTCTGTGTGTGTGTGTCTGTCTATGGTGTGTGTATCTGTGTGTCCTAGTGTCTCTCTGTGTGCATCTGTGTGTCTGTGTATCTGTGCCTGTGTGCGTGTGTGAGCGTTTTAAACAGACTGAATATTTCATGATTGATGAGTGCGTGTTCGAGCGTCCTTTGAGGGAAGGGTGTGTGCGTGTGTCTTTGTTTAATTCAGGATACTCCCGGAAAAATGTCAATGTCAGAGGAAACACTCCTGTATGTTTGTATTAAGTACAATCTGAGAAGTAAAACAAGAAACAACTTTAAGACCCTATGAAACCTTTTTGAAACATTATGAAAACATTTATCTTTATTGAACAGGGTTTTTTTCACAGCTTTTCCACACATATTATGTCAAAACATGTCTTTCAGTATTATATTTAATATTTAACTCAATGTAGCTGACTGCAGTGCTATAGAACACACATACATGGGTCTGTAAACCTTCGTGAAAGTCAAATTCAACACATGCCACTCACAGCTTATGATGTAGCTTGTTCAGTGATAAGGTTTGTTTGTTTGTTTTTACAGATCTTCATTCCCTTGTGGCTGTCAAGAACCTTTAATGTGCCTCTCTATGTGTTTATATATTTTTAATGCATGAAGAGCTGTTTTTAGTCTTACTGCTTGGCTTAACATAACTTTCTCAGAGATTTACAACTGAGCTGTATCGTTGACTGAAGCAGATGCCTGCTGAAAGTCATATGAACTTTCAACCACGGTCAAATGCTAGCACAAGCTGACTCGCCCAACATTACAATAGGACAGAACCAATGTCTGTCAAAGCTAATAAAGCACAGTATTAATCTTGAATAATTAATATAGTGTGTGTGTGTGTGTGTGTGTGTGTCGCAGGTGTGGCAGAGCAGTTTGCGATCGCTGAGGCTAAACTCCGTGCCTGGTCTTCGGTCGATGCTGAGGAGTCGAATGACGATTCTTATGATGAAGATTTTCTTCCAGCTAATGAGCCTACAACGCAGAGTACAGGTAAACACACACAAACCCACCCACACCCACACCCACACACACACACACACACGCATGCAGGCAGGCACGCACGCACGCGCACACACACACACGCACACACACACACGCACACGCACACGCATGCACGCAGGGACGCACGCACGCACGCACACACACACACGCACACGTAGACACAAATTTAAAATCTCCTTTAGAACGTGCTAAGTTTAAAAAAATACAGGCTTCAGGCGTGATCAGTCTGTCCAGTCTTTATCACATGGGCATGGGTGAATACAGCTGACAGAGCAAAGTGGAGTCACGCAGGCAGAGGAGAAAGTATATATACCTTAAGAAAGTAATTCTTGATAGTCAGTCGCATCCCCGAGGGGGGGGTTGCCCTGCCGTATCTGTCCAACGGCCTGGAACAGCATGGTTCTCCTCTTCCTGGCACATACACAGGTCATGCTAATTGCCAGCATTAAACAGAAAGTTCTTTTCTCACAGTGCTCAGTAATTTTCCACTTTCCTCTAAACATCTAACATTTGGATACACTGAACACGCAGCTAAATCCATGTCGAAATATTTCCCACAGCACACACACCAACTCACACACACACACACAAACACACACACACACACACGCACACACACACACACGTATGTATGTACACACACCCATACACACACATATATGTGTACACACACACACACACACACACACACACATGCAAACACACGCGTGCACGCACATACACACGCACACACAGATAAAGTAGAAAATCATTTTCTCCATGTAGTACTTGTACATATCTGTAGCAGGTCTGTTTTAATTCTCTTATTTTCACTTTTCTCTATCTGTTTTTATCTCTCTCTCTCTCTGTTTTTCACACTCCCCCTGCTCTGCAGACGTTATTGTCCCACTGCCCTACTTTCCTCCCCTGTTAAAACATTTTCTTTTTTCTTTCAGCTCTGTGGTGCAATTTGATATCCCAGCATTCATTTCTCCTGCAAATTTAATGTGTTTCCAGCTTTACTGCAGCACACTGTATTGTTAGTGTATGGTGTGTGTGTGTGTATGTGTGTGTGTGTGTGTGTGTGTGTGAATGTGTATATCTTTGTACACGTGTGTGTGTGTGTGTCATTGTACATGTGTGTGTGTGTGTGTGTGTGTGTGTGAGCGTGTGTGTGTGTGTCTTCTGATTGTGATATGGATAGAGAGGGGAAGGGAGAAAGAGAGAGAGAGAGAGAGAGAGAGAGAGAGATGAAGAGAGAGAGAGAGAGAGAGAGAAACATGAGAGCAGTCACATGCTTCTTGTGATGACCTTTAACAGAATGTTTACTGAACATGCATTTCTCAGCTAAACACGTGTGAATCTCTCTGTTCTTCTCTAGAGTTTCATTTTGGTTATAAACCATCTCTATTCAGTATGCATACTGTACATACGCACGTCCAGTGCGCACACCCACACACACACACTAACACACATTATTCTACAGTATACTACTCTCTCTCTCACACACACACACACACACACATTATTCTACAGTATACTACTCACACACACACACACACACACACTCAGTGTTCTTCTCTCTCGTCTCCTGCAGATCTGTCCTCATATCCTCATTACCTGCGGGATCTCTTGCACACACACGTGTGTCAGTCTCACCTGCGTGGGAGAGGTGTGTGCGAGGCTGAGAGCGGTGTGGCAGTCGACCTCTCACCCCCGGTCGGGTCGCCCGGGTCACCTTCCGAGACCCTCTGCTCCAGCATGTGCAGCCTCGACGACAGGCACCCGTTGCTACGCGACCTCGGACGCCACGGAGACGGCCCCGTCGCTGCTGACCTCGCCGCCAAGATTCTGGGAGCTCTCCAAGGTGGGGAGGAGCTGCTGTTGGCCCGCCTCCAGAGGGCGGGGCATAGGCTTGGCCACTCGCCTTGTTGCTTGGCAACGTATTCAGAGACCTTTCTGTCGCCGGGGGAGGAGGATGAGGACTCGCCTTATAAGGACTGCAGGGGCGGAGTCTGCTGCCCCCCAGAATATTCCACTCGGAGAAAGGTCTCAGACGTCGCCTCATCAGGGGTCGTGTCGCTTGACGAGGAGGACGAGGAAGATGAAGACGACAGAGAGGAGGAGAGGGAGCACTGACTTTCCCAACCTTTGCCTTGCTGTCTTTCGATATTTTTCATTCTCTCCGTCTCCTCAAACTGTTTGTCCGCCTTAGCATGTTCATTTGACTCCTCCCCCTTTAGATGATTTGCATTGGCCCCTCCCCCTGCCTGCGACTCTCCTTTCAGCTCATTTGAATAAGTATTCCAGTTCTCTTTATTGTTTACCTTTTTTTTTTTTTTTCCTCGAGCGTTTCAACAATCTTTTATATTGTGGTTTGAGGAGGACAGACTGGGAGTGCACAGAGTAAAACTGGCTCCAAAACACTCGCCAGGTGAAAAAACAAACAAACAAGCAAACAAACAAACAAACAAAACCTGATAAAATAACTGACAAAAACCAAGAGGAACGAAAGACTGAAGCTGAGAAATGACAAAACAGAACAACAACAACAACAACAACAACAAAATAGAAACCACACACACAAAGAGCTTGTCTGCATGTCCTGCAAGTGCTGAACTGAGATCAGCGAATGAATGAATGAAACTTCAATTTCAGGCCTGTGGAGTCCCTAAGCACGACCTTCTTTTGTTTGTGAATTTTGGCTGATATGTGAAAACCTTTGCCCTCTTTCCTTCCACCTCAATGTCAGAGCCCATTGCATTCTGGGTACTGAGTGCCCCCCCCCTCACCTTTACCTCATCCTCCTCCCTTTGCAAGAGACAGTTTGCATATTTTGGGGCATGGCTTTTGCTGAGTATGCCAAAACTATCTATCCCTGTCACCTCCAGTTAGGAATCAACGCTGGAATGATGATGTCGAATGTCTTCTAACAATGACAGGAAAATGTGTTTCCAAAACAGACTGAAACTTAAAAAAAAAAAAAAAACAATTTCCAGGCAATTTCCAGGTTATGATTAATTATTATATTTTTTGTTAAATAGCTGTCTACATTATTATTATTATTATTATTATTATTATTATTATTATTATTATTATTATTATTATTATTTTAAATGTAGTGAACTTTTTGGCAAACATGGAACATTTTTTGAATCTATAAACCAGTAATCATCTGCTCACAAACAAACTCAGAGAATGTTCTTGAAGGAACGCTTTGGCGTGTGTTGCACAGATGTTGTGTATGTAAATAGATGGAGTGGAGGATAATAAAAAAAAGGGGGGCAGGAGTATATGTTTAAAAAAACGACAGCTCTGTAGTGGTTGGTTTGAGGAGGGTTCATGCTGGGTTTGACTCATGCTGGGTTTGACTCTATTTTTGTAACGCGTGGTCTTGCAGTGACTCGCCCATGTTGGATTTAGCTTCTTCTTTTTTTTTTAGTGGAGCTCTTTCTTTCTTTCTTTCTCTCTCTCTCTCTCTCTCTCTCTCCCTCTTCTCTCAAGGGTCAGTTCTGGTTTCAATAACTGACACACGTTCACTTGTTGCCATGGCGATCCCTAAACACCCCCCTCCCCCCAACCCAGTGTCATCTCAAGAGAAATTACGCAGACTGTCAATCTTTAGTCATCTGGCTGAAGGTCCCACCTTAATCATTAATATTAATGAGGAGAAGAGGCGATGACACATAAACCCGCCCCCTACTGATACCAAGCTCTCATAATGTACCTGGAGTCTCCCTCTCTTTCTCTGTGTGTTTGTGTGTGTGTGTGTGTGTGTGTGTGTGTGTGTGTGCTGAGCACGTATTACATTTTAAAAGTGATTTAAAAGATTTAAAGGGAAGAAATAATCTCTGTCTTACACTTGAACGGACCCTCGTGTGGGTCATGTCCGATTCCCCTTTACTTAGGTCATCTGTCAGACAGCTATACAAACAGACAGAGACAAATTACAAATGAACAAAGATCAACACAAAAACCAGCACACTGAGAGACAGAGAGTGCCATCAAAGCACATTTCACAAAAACTGTCAACACCAAAAATATTGATTCTCAACTCAACTC